>NW_009235789.1:0-21998 GCF_000690835.1 Fulmarus glacialis
ATATATATATGTTTTGCAGTATGTTGTTTTGGATTAACTGCGCAGTACTTTCCTTCCCTTTCCCAAGTGCAAGCGCTGAACGTACGTGTTCTGCCACTGTTTCTTCATCTATCGTAAACATCTTAAGACCAGCACTTACATTGCTTGGTTAATACAAGAAAGAAATCCACCAAAAGTAAATTTAAGACATGCGAAAAGGAAGTGAGGGGCAAATAGCAATAACTTTAGCCATGTATCATGTCCAGCAAACTCTCTGTATCCATCCTCATGCAGCCTCGGCAGTGCAGCTCAATTCTCATCTGCAAAATCTCCTGCAGTTTCACTGTTGGTGCACTTGCATAGCTGAAATGGACAACGCATTTTTAGGTTGATGGATATATGTTGAGGTAGTTACCCTATGGGTTACTCCGAAATTGCCATATTCAGTTCATGTATGGCCTTGGCCAGTTCTGAACTTGTGCAAAATTACCATGTTTACTGAATGGTCACCATAATGCATCAAGTGCAAGTATGTGGTTTTCTGCTCGTGTTGGGATACATTCTGTTTTTCATTCGGAAATGGGAAAAGAAATATGCTTGGGAGGCAGGGTGGAGAAAAGGGGGTTGAGGGGCACAGTAGAGAAAGAAGGGGTGGTCATCCAATAGACTTGCATTCCAGTCATGGCTTTTTTGTTTTTTCTGTTTTGTTTGTTTGTTTTTTTAAGGTTCAACCTTTCTGAGAAGCCTTCAGTAAGCCAGAACTAGGAAAAAATTATGATGTGCTTATAAAGTGTTTCTAAGGTTGCATTATTGTGATTCATGTGAGATAAATATTTTCCTTTTTGGAAGATTTGTTTGTTTCTTCTAAAATTAAAACTGTTGGTAGTAGGTAAAACTTTTTTTTTTTTAATTTGGTATTTCTGCAAATTTTTTTCCTAATATTTCTTTGGAAAATGAGTTTAGATAATTGGAGGATAATATGGTTGTATTGATTTGTTTAGAAATAGTTTTACCTAACTGAAGTTTCCTTATTTATTTCACTTCCAGTGAAGAGAAGGATATTTTCTCTACTCAAAACTTGAATTCTGCAATAATCAGTTAGACAATATCATAATGTTATTAGGAAGATGTCCCTTGATATTTTTCTGGTTTTTTGATTGGTGTTTTTATGTATGTAATCCATTATTTGGCATATGCATGCCTGCATGTTACATGAAGAAAATGTGTAGGGGAGAAGATCTCTAGAGCTGAATTCCGTTCTGGTGTGAGCTGATGAAATCTTTGAAATTAGCGGAACTGTATGCCACATAAGCCTGAATTTATCTCACATTTGACTTGAACACTTTTTGCATTGTGTTCTTATGTAGCTGTACTCTTCAGTGGATGAATGCAGTTAACTGGAGTCTTTAAGAACAAACGGTAATACGTTGCAATAGGTCACTTCTAAATATGAAAAATAGGTTATACCAAACAGAAGATCAGTAGAAGTGCCTGGGCTTTTTTAATTCCGGAGGGAACTGGGATAGTGACAGGTATGAACCTAACGCTGCAATGTTTGAATCAAGCAACAGAGAATTATTTTGGTGTGTGAAAAACTGGTGACAAAACTGATGTCTTTTCATTTTCAATTTACTGATGTCTACAGTGCATTTCACCTTAGTGGCCAAGATGGAGTTTAGAAAGAGTTACTAACGAGGTTAGAGAAAACTTGCGTTTTCTTAACAAGTCATGGTTTACCAGTTACTATAGTAGCATTTTACTGTGCTTCATTGAAAGTTAATGCCAAAGGGAACACCAGTTTAAAAAAAGATCGAACCATATAAGCCAGCCTCTATTGTTGGGTTTAGAACATAGATACTTTATTGAGGTGATGTCTCACCAGGATTACTGTGCGTTTCATGAAAAGTAAATGACAGTTCCATGTTCAGTGTGGTGTGAAATAACAAGGTTTATTATTGCCAGTACAGTTGTTATAGCCCTGCTGTTTTTCAGCATTCTGCCTAGTATTGGCAAAGTTTGCAAGGAGTTTGTAGATATTGTCAATTACTGAAAAAGCCTTTTTAAAAGTAGCAGAAGCATATCTAGACTGGAATTATAAACTGGCATTAAAGCAGTTTGTATAAAGATTATTAAAAAAAAAAACCCCAAACAAACAAACAAAACCCAAAACAAACAAACAAAACCCCCCCCAAACGAAACCACACCAAAAAACCCAAAACCACCTACTCAAATACAGAATACTGTCCTCCAAGAAGATCCATGCTTTCAGAGTGGAACCCTCTTCTGAAATCAAACAGAAGTTAGGTGATGCGTAGCAAAGGCTTTTCATTAGGAGTGTATCCTGTTTGCTGGTTAATGACAAGGACTGAAATGGTGCGTACGTAAGAGAAGAGCCCATTCCTCTCCTGTACTCCCTGTGCTGATTCTGGTTTTTCAGAGGTGTGGGAGGTCTCGTGCATCTGTAAGTTTATGAATTTGGTGTCTTTCAAATCCTTACACCTTTCCTTGCATAGAAACAGGATAACTTCACGGAGCTTTTTCTGGAGTGAGATCAGGAAAAGCTTTTGTTATCTTTTAGCTGAAATGACAAATGCAGAATGATACAGTTATACTTCTAATACAGTGTAATACTTCATCGTGTATAGTATACCTGAATGACCTTGAATGCTTTTACATGTGAAGTAAGTTTTCTTGAGCTGAGAACAGTGTGCCATTATTTATTACTTACATCATGACTTGAGCTTAGCACAGCTTTCAGGATAGAATTCAAAGAGAATATTAATTTAAAAAATGCTATCTGATACACTTTGGAAAACAGAAAAACAAATGTAAATTTGTAATTTCCTTATTTTGGGGACCAAAGATGATTTTAGTATTGTACAGTATATACTTTCTAAAAATCTAACTTAAGCATTTATTACTCTACAGAGACATTATTTACTATTTGGATTATATAGAGGGGAAGTAAAATAGCTGTGAGAGACAACTAAATTAACATCATATGATATATACACGGTTGATCCCCCCCCCCCAACTTAATTTTACATGGTGTATTGAAGAGGTGGTAATATTTTAAGTTACCCAAGTCGTCATAAAAAGGCTCTGCAGGAAGAAAGTAGGGTAGAAAGTTTAAATTTTTTTTGAAACTTGCTTAGAAAAGTGATACTAAATTGCTTCTCCCAGCCAGTTAGTCTTGCTTGTAATTGCTGAGCATATAGGGATAATTTCTTTTAGTCCTTAAGAGTGCTGTTTAGCTCCATAAAGGGACTCAAAACCCACTGTAAATAAAACTAAATTAAAGCTAAACAGTTGAACCTTGTAGGAATGGGATGATCGAAACTGATTGGTTCTGATTAGTCCTCTTCTGTCAAACTAAGCCCTCAGATGTGCAATCTCCATATATTTCTGCTTGTAGAAATGACAGTAAATTTTGAAACCTATGCACAGGTGTCAAAAGATTAATTAAAGTATAAGATATGATTGGAGCAACAGCATAGCAACTGTTGTATAGTGTTGTAAGAATACATGTTTTCCTTTTAATGCTATGAATACTCAGTTTTGTCAGCCTTAGTTCAAGTTTATCCACATTCCTGTTATGATGTACAAGCTGCCTACAATAGAAGTTTCTAAAACCATAATTAAGGACTGATTTGACACTTTCATCGCTTCTTAGTAAAGTTGATTCCTTCTTACTCTCCACTTGTTCCTTTCATTTCGTATATTCATGCCTCATCTATCTTACATTTTAATATTTAATTTTTGTTAAGCCGCCTTCATTGATCTGCATAGTGTCTACTTTAATATAAGGAAGATAAGAATACTGTGTTCAACATCTTTTGCTTAAGTACGGTACTCTTCCCTTTTATGATAGCTTATGATGTTTGGGCTGGATGTGCTGGGGGAAGTTTTATTCTTTCCCCGAGGGCTTTGGAAGCTAGCTGGTATACTGCATGTGTTTCTGCGTAAGCTTTCTGGTAGGAGCCACATGCTTAGAGGTTGAGAGGATTAGAGATTCATCTACCTCTGCCTTTTTTGAGAGACAAGGTACTGACTCGAGAGATTTGATGCCTATATTTCAGTCTGTGCTGTTCATCATGGGCTTTGTATTCAGAAGCATTGGCATCTGCAATGAGCTGTGCCTTGGAAGCAGCTTCTCATCTTTTGCTTATAAGATGTCTCTTACGTGTGAATTTAAATAAAATCAGTAATGTGGGGTGCTTCTTCATAGTCTTTGTCACATGTGTTTCACTGTGCACCTCATGATATGATCTATAATTGTTTTATCTGTTTGTATTTCATTGTTGATTCTAGAAAGAAGAGGGGAAAACTGGGGAAAGTTTCCATTCTTCCCTAAGATAATCTTATTTTATTTTTTCTTTTTTTCCCTATGAATTATTTTGTACCATATGATGATTGCCCCTTACTAACATAGCAGACTTATTGTTTCTTAAAGTGCTGTGGAACACAGCAGAAGAACTGATCTGCTACAAGCTGCATGTGGACTGTTATGAGTGAATTAACCACTAGTTTTCTGTGAACTTTAAGGTCCCTAAACAAATTTGATATTTGTCACCTTTGTGCTGTTTTGGGGATGTGCAGGCACAGCAAATGCTTATCTAATATGTGGTTTTAATAATGGAACCGTTTTTTTCCCCCTCTCTTCCTTAGTCCATGTTGTATATCTGTTATCTTCTTGTCTGATAACAACGTTGTAAACATTCCTACTTGTTCTCTTTTGTGAGAAAACAAACAAACAACAACCCAACAACCCAAAATAAGTAAGAATAATGTTTTTAGGGCGTAATTTAAAAAAACCCCAAACTTAATAGCATTCAAATAGTGTAGAAAATAATATCCTCTCTTCTACTCAGATGAGATACTGAACAGCTTTGTACATGAAAATCAGATCATAAACAACAGGTCTTACGCTGAAAGCTCTGGAGCCAAACATCTTCAGCAGGTATTTAGGATAAATAAAAACGTAGGCGCAATCTGATCATGAATTTGAGATGTGATAAAGGGTGAGAGAGAGAGAAACCCAAACTTGACACTTAATAATCCGGTGCTTTCAAAATGATACGTGAACATTAATAATCCCCAGCTGCAGAAGGAAAGATTGCTTCTGCGCTTTATAGTGAAGGAGAGAGAGACACCTTGAATCGGTAATAAAAGTAGGTGTAGAAGTGTGTGTTTGTTCCTAACTCTGGGGCTGTGCTGGCTGAGTAATACAGTTGGAGAGATTCTACACCGATGTTCTTAATGGTGCATCTTAAAACCTGAGGTATGTTGACAAATCGGTGTGATTATCAAATAACTTCTGCTCAGCTGAAGTGTAGTAGTTGGTTCACAGAGACCTGCAGGACGTAGATGCTTGCATCAGAAGGACTCTATGTATCTAGAAGAAAAGACAGTTTCAGACTACTTTCTGCTCCGTCCTACTGAAATGAGTAAAGCCGTCACGTAGCATTTCTGAAAATTGGGTACTTAGTTCTTGTTGTTTATAGCATAAAATAATGGAATGTTTGGAGGGCCAACAAAGCGCAGAAAGATTGTGCAGATAGAGATGTGTATGTGAATTTTAATGGCAACAAAAGTAATAATTTAAAAATGAAACTGAAATAGGTACAAAAACCAGCAGAATGTTTGAAAATAGTCTGTAGAAATTATGCCATATTCCTCTCTTTATTTTAACAGAGGGAGTTGGTTAAAAATTAATTGATACAAATATTCAGGAAATCTCTGCATGCCACTTTAGAGTTTTTCCTGGTATATTATTTTCCCTGTTAGCCACTTGGCCACCTGGATAGATCTGTTTGACAGAGTCAGTGGTGCTGTCCAACCTGAAGGGGTTCCTTTGTTGTTTTGGTCTTATTTTTGCGTTGTCTTTTTAAAATCTGACTATAATTTAACCATTTGTATTCTAAAATAATCTTTTGAAAATCTGCTTACACTGTGATTTATGATAGCCTTTAATTTAGAGTATACAACACAATCTAATTTTCTTTTGGGATATGCAGCTTTCAAAAGTGTTCTTATATCTGCCCAGAAATGAAAGTTGTCTATTTATCATGAAAATGTGATTAGATAAAGTTACCTATCCAGAATCCCAGTGCACCTCTTTCAAATGTGCTGGTTGGATGAGTTAGTGAAATTGCCTTTTAATCTCTATGGGTTAATAAATATTTTTTTATAACTAGCCACAGATATTCCTTTTTAAATTATACTTGGCAAACAGAAGATATTTAATTTTATATACAATATACATAGTTACCTTGATTGACATATTTATAACATAGAGCTTTGTGTTTACTATGAAGGTTTTATCTGTATACCATGGACTTAGTGGGTAAAATTTTAAAAAGCCAGTTAGCGTATATGGAAGGATATGGAAACTATCTTCATGAATTCAGAATGAGGACATAGGAGCATTTCAAAAAGCATTAGCCAGATCATATTAACAGAGTATCTGGGTTTTTTCTTATTTTTTGATTGGGGCTGGTCCCTACAGCTATTTTAATAACATCTGGATGTGAGTAACAGAATGAAGTATGACCATCTGCCTCTTCTGACTGTCACGGACTATTGTCTAGAATATGGGAAATTTCAGGGTATTGTATTTGTCTTGCTTTGGACAAATGTCTCAATAGACATATTTAATTAAAACCTTCATGCGTTTGAAAGAAAATACCCTCTCTTAACTAGGCTGATTTATCACTTTTGGTAACCTTTTAATCCCAAAAGTATTATTGTCTAAATATTTTTAGTAATGTTACATTTATCCTGATGTCTACAGGTTGAAGTGGTTCTGGCTAGCACCCTTTTACTACAACAATTGCTACCTTCATTTTTCTACTGTTTATACTTTAATCTTGAATGTTTACCGGTTTCTACTTGTTGGATATTGTGGAGGGAAAGTGTATCTTAGCACTACAGTTCATCCAGCTTTAACTCATACATCACAGTTCTGGAGTAAGAAAATATTTTGATTTATATATTGTGGCCAATTTATTGCATTTTAAAATGATTTCTATACTTAAGACACAACATTTATGATATAATATAACAAATGACTTAGCTAATCATTATATCTGTCTAGACTTACTCTCTTCTGTGTTAGTGTCATTTTGAAACTATTTGTATATGTTGAAGTTTTAAGGGTTCAGGAACCCACAATAAAATAGTAAAGTATGTATTTATTTCTCATTATAATGCTCAATTTTGATTTGAAAGTTGACACTTTGTATGTCTTTTCACAGAATTGTAAATGAATACCGAAAAACTGCTTCACCTAGTGTGCCTTCCATGTGTGGTATAAACACTTGTCATTCACAAAAATAGAGATGTAAATTTATTAAACCAGTAAACACTATTTTTGTAATGTGAGTCACTAACGCATCTCTGCCTCGTTGTGCATTGTTTCCACTAATATCAGTTTTATGGCTACTGTAGTCATTGTTTTCCCTTTGTGCAGTAAATAGTGAATCTGATACAGTGGTGAATCAAAAGATTGTATCACTTTTGCTCTGCTCTGCCTTCAGCTGCTACCTGAAAGATGGAGATAAAGCAGATTGCTGATGTGAGCTAGAAGATATTCCAAATTTCTTGAGTCCTTGAGACTTGTGTAAAGAGATGCTCGGTGTGGGATATCTGTATTCTTGGTGCTGATTCTGGGTCCTCTAGAAAAACATAGCAGGCATAATCTAAACATTCTTATTCTAAGTCATAAATTATGGTGTCCAAGGAAGGAGCATCCAGGCCTGACTAAAAAACTTTATCCCACAGGGATATATGTCCTATATTGACAGATTTGTAATTGTGAACAGCTCAGAAGTATTAGTCGAAATAGTGGGTTAGAATTCCATCTCGGACTGAGCAAAGGGGATGCAATTTTCCTTTTATCGTATGAGCACAAGTCTGCTGTGTAATACCTTTGGTATTTTGCTTTTGAAGTAAGAAAAATTGTAATGTTTTGCCAAGGAAAATCTTACAAGCATACTCTATGTGTGAATGCAGAACCTGACTCTGTTGTCCTTACTCAGGCAGAATTCCCCGTTGACTTAGGGGACTGCAGATCAGGTACCCATTTATCACCAAATCGTGATCAAGGATTTGAAGAATATCAGAAGTTAACAAATGTTCATATAGAGACAATTTACAGCCTTGAAGCAATTTCACATTATTTTGGTAAGTGTTCTTGAAGTTCTCAAACTGCACACGAGGCCAGCTGATAAAATAGATGCTTTTGTAGTGGTACCTACCAGCTGTGATCACTGTCCCCTCAGTATCGGCAGCTGTAACTTAGATGTGTAAGCGTAGCATCTTCCACTCTGTATGTGAAAGTTGTGCTGTTAATGCTTGACCAGTTTCAAAGGCAAGGTAACTACAAGAAAACGTAACCTCCAACTTGTTTTTACACCAGTAATGATTTTTCAGTATGTTGTGTGCTTCTTTTCTGTTGTTTTTTATGCTAAACAAAAACCACAAGTTGAAGAATTGTAATGTCTTGCAGTACAGAAAGCAGTCTTGTTTTTAAAATCTATACTGTTACAGCATAATTTAAATGGTATATTTATCAGTTTTAAATGTCATTTTGCTTTTCCAGTCTTTCGTATATGGACACAATACTTTTTGTAGATTTTTTTTTTTCTTAGTTGTCTTTCTGTCTTTTTTTTTTCCTGATATTTGAAGATTTGAGCTCTATGGATTTTCATGGTACTCTTCTGATCATGTCTTCATAGTGGTAAAAGTCTGTATTTTTGTATGTAGGTAAAATGGTAGTTTTCTAACACTTATCTTGATCAATATAGTATGGAATCATTTGTGAAGGACTTCCTGTTTAATAAATGGACATATTAAAGTACTAAAACATTGTCTTCATCTGTAAAGGCAACATACAAACTCAGTATACCGAGTGTTGTGATTGATCAGTTGATAATCCAGTAAGTGCAGTTGCTAAGTATGCAAGACAATGGCATAGGGGGTTAAACATCAAACAAACCAGCCCTGTCAGGTTTTTGTGACTA
This sequence comes from Fulmarus glacialis, assembly GCF_000690835.1. Lineage (NCBI taxonomy): Eukaryota > Metazoa > Chordata > Aves > Procellariiformes > Procellariidae > Fulmarus > Fulmarus glacialis. The sequence goes on from NW_009235789.1 coordinate 9,003, forward strand.
CGTCTCTGATAAGACAAACTTCATAGCTGCAGGAGTTAATGAAAAACCATGTATAAGCAGTCCTTGATGAGAGGTTATATGTAGCAGAAAGCACATGGAACTGCTTTATTGCTGAAGTGGTTGTGGTGGGATTACTCTTGTGGAGGTTTCTCCATCTGGTACGCTGTAAAGGGCCAAAATGCTGTATCTTGTGGTTTGCAGCATCACATTCTGGACTGAAAAAGGAATTTTGGGGCTGAAATGCCAGAATGAATGGGTAATGCTCTGCCACCTCATGGGCTGTAGGTTGCAAGTCCTACCTTGATGCAGGTGGGATTTTTGGTATCGAGGCACTCTAGGTGTGAGGTGAAAGCACGGAGTTAATATGGGTAAGAACTGAGGAAAGGGATGGTTGAGTGAGCGTTGTGGAAAGATTTGGGAAAATTAATGATGCTTTTAAAACACTGCTTAGGGATAACGTGCGTGTGGGCAGGTGGTACGATTGATCTTGTACAGAAGGATTCACTTCAGGAGGAGAGTCATGTGCTTGTACAACTTTCCTGCTAGGAGACGGGCCAGTTCATTTTGCGTGTGTGGGGTTGTCAGCAGTGGTAAATTGTAATCTGTTGTGGTGTTGCATCCATTGGACCTGCTTAGAGATCAGGCCTTAATGAAATTGATGCTCTTTACGAAAACAAAGAATTAAAGTGGTGGACTTAATGCCATATTGCTGCTGCTGCTGTTATCCATGCTGTTCCTTGGTCGAGAGAAGCTTTGCCAGCTGTTGAATTAAAAAAGTTTATTCTGTCTGACTTTCAAATACTGAATCTTCCTTCAGTCTCCTGGGAAGACTATAATTGATTTCTTATTTAATGGATCAGGCTAACAAAATGTGATGGACAGCATCACAGATATATAAAATAAAAGCCAAAATTAACATTGGAATCACTGTTTTCTTTTTCAAGGAAATAGATTGAAAAATGGATTTTGTAAATTTTTTTTTTTTAAATACACTTACATTTTCTGGGTAGCATTGTTTTACCTTCTGACCTAGAAGTTTTACAAAACATTCAGAGTACTGCGAGTTTTTCCAGTAAAGGAGGAATCTGTGTTGCAGTGAGAGTGTTTTGATGCAGTCCTGTTTACTTAGAAGAAAGTCAAGAGATAGTGTCTCCATCCTGACTTTTAAAACGATATTCCATGCAAAAAGGTGGCTCAAGTATCTTGTAACAAGATTCACATTCTCAGTGCTTATCTAAATTTATTCTGCTTCCTTGATGTATTCTCTCTCTCTCTTTCTTTCTCCATGCTCAGAAAAGGATTAAAGAATGGTTAGGTGGAGCTTCTTCAGCATGTGTAAAAATATAAGGTGATACGTATCTTGCATTTGCTCTTTGAGGGCAGTTTGTATCCTGGTCTTTGGAATAAAGCCACTTGATTTTATTATTTTTAATCTCTTACAAGGTTGGTTATAAGCTGCCTGCTATGAGGTTTAGCTCAGCCTAGTAGCAATATGTATGTTATCTCATTTATTTATGCATTTTAGAAGTACTGGTGTCAGGAAAAATGCAGTTAGTGTTTGTTTACAAGTACCTGCTCACTTAATGGTACAGGCTGCTGTCCCCTAGCAGGGGAAGATGCAGTTATAAAATTCAGGCTTAGAAATTTGCACAATGAACACTTACTGGAAGCATAATGAATGAAAAACATCTGCTTGCTATGCAGAGCATTAAATTGTCTTCTGCTTTCCAACACACTAGGCTGGTGAAAGCATTCTTCTCAAATACCACATAGGCTGAGATACACCACTTTTCACTTAGTATCATGGAAATTACTTTGACAGTTGGAAACTTAAGACTTACAGAACTTCGGACAGCATCAGGTGAAACGCAAAATTAAGTGGAGTAATGGACAAAGTGTTAAAAGGACAGTTGAGCCTCTTACTTCAGTGGGAATCTGAAAAGGCTGCTTGGAAAGGTAAGGTCTTTTGAATTCCTTAACATCGCATGTCCAAAAGCACCACAGGTGAGACACTTCTCTTCCACAGGTAAGTATAAAAGCTTTTTGATAGGAGAAGGAGGGAGAGAGACCTTCATACAGTGCGAGAGCTGTACGAAGTCATTCATCTGTGACGCCAGCTGATTGTTTTTCCTTCCTGTTAGTGGCTTTGATTCACAGTGTTGGTATCGTAAGACTTCTTGCATTGTTTCTACATAGATTTGTTCCACACTTGGTATTGAAAACTCTTGTCACTCCCTAGGTTTGTCTATTGCTGAGTGCTGTTCAACAAGTGCAGGAATTCAAAATGGGAATAGTTGCACTCTAGTTGTAATGAAGGCATGTATTAGCCTGTTCGGGTTTTGGAAACGGCTCCTGCTTGGCATAAGAATGTATTGTCATTGAAAGGAGATGTTTGATTATGACCCTGCTGGTACACCAAAATAAGAACTTCAGTAAGGCCTCCACGCTGCAGGTGTCGCATTGTGCTTGTGGCGCAAATCCTGAATTGCAGAGAAACCAGTGCTCCCACTATTTGGATCTTGTCAGTTGAAAAACACACAAACAAACAAAAAGGCCAAAAAATGAAGCAGACTTTTCCTCTGCCCTACACCAGACTCTGAGCTTAGTGCAATATTGCTGGCAGGAGATGAACAAAAGACGGAGTCGGCTCCTCCCCCACCCCGCCCAAATCAGAATTGGCTTTAAAGTAATTATTTTTAACTGTATTCTTTTTTCTGAAATGATATTCATAAAATACAGAAGTGTATTTTATTTCAATCATGGAAACAGATCTTTTTAAAAAAAAGGCTGGAATCTTACACAAGTGCTTGACCCTGGGAGCAAACTGCTTAGAAATAAATGAAATCATCAAATACTTGACTGCTAATAATGAAATTCTCTGGACAGGCGATTCAGTGCATGGCTGCTAAAGTAGTCCTGAAGCAACTAATGAGCGATTTTGTTTGCCTCTTCTGTTGATTTTTTAGGAGTATTCCAATGTGAAAAAATTACTAGAAAACCTTGGCAGATTCCAGGTTATGACATGTCTGTGAAGGGTAAACCCAAAGGGGATTCTTGTTTACAGTGTTGTTAGTTGACAAGTAAGAACACCATATCTCCGATATCTACTAAATATGCTAAAACTAATTCTTGGTTAAATTCTTTAATGCTTATGTGCTGAAGATGAAGTTTCTCCTTGGAAGACGTATAAGCACGACCGATTGGTCCCCAGTGCTGGCTTGTGCTGTTGTCGCCTCCCCAGCACTCGGCGTCCTTCCTGATGGAGCTTCTGGAAACACCGTTATCTTGCTGGTCACAGGCAGGGCATTAAAACCAGATCTTAAAATAAGTAAAGACACCCAACGCTTCTATTAAAAGAGGTTTAATCCAGCATGGTTTCTAAATATTAACCATGTACTAGTTTCCAGCTGTGACATGCAGTACATTTTTTTAATTAAAAAAAGAGAAATACAAAACAATTGAATATAAAAATAAGCCCAGGTCCCCTGACGTCACAGTGCGTGCCAGTAAAGTATGACAACAGAAAAGAAAGAAATATGGAATTTCATACCGGAAAAGATCCAAAGAGCTCTTTCTTATGAAAGCAAAGATTATTTGTCACATTTGGAAGCAACCATTTGTTTTGCTTTTATTCAGTGGTCTGGAAACAAGAGATGTAGGAGCTGCCTGTTAAAACAACTCCGAATCTGGCCAGCACCTTCCCAAGCACCTGCTCGCTGTTCGGTACCGTGTGTCTGCCCGTCAGCAGCCAGCTGCTAGCAGGGAATTGGAACCCACGTGGTAATTTTGTTCCAAAGCAGATCTGCCTTTATTGTTTTATCCCTGTTTTTAATTTACTCTGTTAGTACCATCTGCTCTCATTTTAATTACTTTTTGTTAAGGCCACCTGTTCTGCTACTATTATTAATTTTTTTAAAATGTATACAGGTTTCTTTGAAATAGACCTATCTGATGCCATATATAAGGAGCATGCCATGCTTTTTCCAAGCAGTTTGCATTTATAGGTGGACACAAATATTTCAAGGTAGATTGTGCTACCCATGAAAACACCTTGTAAATTCAGAAGGCCTTTCCCCCAGAATACTAGACCACGAGATAAATCATGTCCTTCCAGGGGGGGAAAAACCAAACCAAACCAAACACCACACACATACCAAAAGAAGGGGTGTGGGAAAATGAATTTCATTGCAGACATTCTTTAGTTTGGAGGTTGGTTCTTTTGCCTTTTCACAGTGGGAAGGATGTATTGCCCTCCTGGGGCCCAGGTATCCTGAGTTTTGCAGAAAGAGTCATCTGTTTTGCGAACCTAGCGGACTAAGTCCAGTGCTACTCCTCATGGGAGGACCAGTGTTCGCAACACAGAGCATGAGATCAGACAGTGGTATCTTGCACAGAAATATTTGCAGGCTTTGATGGGCAGATAATGTTGGATGGTGTTTGGCAAGCCTTCCTTACCTGTACATGCAAACGCGTACAAGGGCTTCCACGCAATTGGTAGGAGGGGGCCAGTAAGACGATGCCTCATCTGTTCTACCTCCTATCTGTGGTGAAATTGCAGAAGATGGGATGTGACCCCATCCAAGCAGCTTAAAAAGGTGATACTGAATATTTGATGAGCCAGCTACCCTGTGGCACAATCATACTTTGAGGTTTGTTCTTGCTGCAGATTTCCAGTTGTCACTTTTTCTTGTTGCAGATAGGCAGTAGATATAAATGTATTGAAATCAACATTAACTATAATCTATGCCTTCAGTGCTTGAGATAGTGGAATATTCAGACTTCAGATAAAGAAATGCTGTTAGTTAGTCAAGAAGAAAAAAAATAAAGTAGAGGCATTCTGACCCCCTCTTCTTTGGCACAGCAAGAAGTATAAAAGCTATAAGTGTTAAAAGATTTGGAATTAAGAAAGCGTATTAAAAGCTCCGCTTATACGTTTAAAATACTATGTTCCCGTTTACTCAGTGCATTGTAGTGCTGAGTAAGGAGGGGCAACGGAGAATTGAGATACGTTGTTTGGATACAGACCTCTCTGGCAGGTTTAACTACTGTAAAATCCGTAGTTCTGACGGAGTGTCTAATGGCATTGGGAATAGCTGTCTTTTCCACATCACTGCCCTGTCTGTGCTTTGGTGATTCCGTAAACAGTGAGGTGGAAAGAGGATACTGAGGCTGAAATAAGGGAGATAATTTCAATCGGCAGTGCATTCAGCAAAGAGGAAAGTGCTTGATCATCTTCCCTTCACACTTGGTTGGTGTTCGGTTCTTCAGTCAGAGTCAGAATCTGAGTCCTCGTCTGAAATTTAAAACAAGAAACAACAGTGAAAATGAAAACTGGAAATCTCCGTGTCAGCTTTAGCTCTTGCTGGGAGAGACGCTGCCCTTCGGCAGGTGTCTGCTTCAAATGACATGGCGTATTTAGGGAAGGGCTTGTAAAATGACAGTTCTAACATGATGGAGCTTTAAATGGTGTTTCAAAGGACTTGAGAAATGCTGCTGAGAGGCACTTAGACCACTACGAGGTAGATAACAGTTCAGATGAAGGAAGTTGCAGAGATAGTATTGTTAGCATGACTGCCAAGAGGAAGTCTGCTGAGGACATGCTTCCTGTACTACAATGTTGCTGTTTGCTGTGGGTCACGGTTACGCACTGCCAGTTAAACGTATCTGAAAACCAAAAGCTTTAAGATGTTAAGAAATCCCAATAGGCGTACAGAGGTACATCTTGCCCAAGCTCGAGACTCGGCTTGCAAGGAAGCAAGGGATTTCTGGCCTCAGCAGTTGAGAGCGACAGCATGAATGTGAGTTTGGTGCTGGAGGAACAGAACGGCAGGGCAGAGCCCTTCTCGCATGGTCAAATCATTGACACAAAGCTGCATGACTGCGTATTTGTAAGTTTATGTATTTCTCTCTCCGTCTCCAGGGAAATTAGGTCTAATCTTCAGCCTAATTTTGCACCCTTGTCACCTGATCTTCTTCTGAGGTCAGTTCAGTTTGTGGGGACAAAGTTTTTAGTCTAACAGTCTGTTTCCTATGATCTGTTCCTTTAATTCTTCTTTTCCTTGTCTCTCTTTTTGGCCTAAAGTTTGCAAAACATTTAACAGTCTACTAAAATACCTAGAAAAGACTGTTAGCATTACTATATACCTTCTAGGATTCTGGACATGTCTTGGGTGTTTGTTTTTGAAGGTTTTTGTGGGTTTTGGTTTTGTGTGGGGTGTTTTCTGGGGGTTTGGGATTTTTTGTTTGGTTTTAAGTGTGGTACAGTCTTTTTCATCTGTGTGGGTGCAACGAGTAGTATCACAGGGGCATGATGCGTGATTTGGGCTCCTGGGTACTGCGAAATAGCTACTTGTGTCCTAATTTGACTTGAAATGGGTTTGAACTCCCAACAGTGGGTCCCTCTTTTCATCTTTGTCTAAGTGGTCTGTCTGATTTGAGGTACCTCCTGTACCTCCTATAATGGAAAGAAATTTGATAACAATCATCTTAATTAATTTTATGCTGTGTGGCCCTTGGATTTCAAGGCCATTTGCCCACACAATGGGCACAGCTTGACCCTGAATAAGAGGTAATCATGATAAAGAGATGATAAAGAGAAAAGCACTACTGGACATAAAAAACTGGACGAATGGATGTTAATTATTGAGTTATAAAAAAAAAAAAGGTAGGTGTTTATTTTTAAAGTAAGACATCTTGATGGGAGAAAAAAAGTCTGTGCTGCACAATGATTTCTGTAATTGGATTTGGGGCCTTTTAAAGTTAGATGGCGCAAAACTCTTGAGAAACTTCACATTCCGGGCTTGCTAGTTATCTTTATAAATCACTGAAATTCCAGGTGTTGTCTTTTAAGACTAAGCAGCTTCATAATTCAGCATAGTTGTGGCATACAAAACCAAGGTAGCCAAGAATAGAAACTCTTATTACTAAGTGAGTCCTCTTGCTCCCCTGTGAAGGGTGAAATGGAGAAGAAAATCTCACGTTACATGCTCGTTTAACCAAAACAGGGAATTTTACCTACCTTCTGACTTGCGCCCTTCAGGGGAATCAGAACTGCCTTGCTTGAGAAAAGTAACCAGATCATTGAAGGTTATGTAGAAATCAATGGCGTACACTATTGTGGCTATAAATCCAAACACCTAAAATGGCAAAATAATACTCTCTTTAACAACAGTTCACGTCCATTAATGACAAACCAAAATAAGCCTAACCGACACAAGAAAAATTCTTAAAGAAAACTTGGCCTTGATTTTTTTGGCCTGTGCCTTTCTAAGAAGACAGGGAAGGGAAATGTCTCGTGACCCACTGGCATCAACTAAATTACAGCTAATTTGGGAGCCTAAGTAGTGATCCCTGCAGTTGCACTATCAGATGCGTCCTTAGCCAGGACATCCCAGGCTACATCCCTCGCTGGCTCTGGGCATGTTCTGAGCATCAGCATTGCCCTGTGCCAGGAGCTACAGGAGAACGTAACCTGCACCTCCACCATCCCAAGGCATTTCTTTGCCACCAAGAAATTGCCTCGATTTCTCTGGAAGTAATTTTTTACTGGTTTGCAAGGAGACATGTCTATTGCAGAGTGAACTAGATCGAGATAAAATGATTCTGAAGTTGCCTATTTTGTGTCAAAGCAGCAGCAGTGTGGCAAGAACAGGCTGTTTTTCAGTCTGAGAAACTAGGGTAAATGCTATGTTGCATTGCTCCATGTCTAAACGGAGTGACAGATTATAACAAGGTCTTTGTTTTGAAATGGTGTATGACTTGGGATGGTTCAGTAAGGGTTGCTGGCTAGCGCTACTGGGTATTGTTCTTCCCTATCTTTTAAAATTATTTTGCAGATTTTATTTATGTTGCATACATTATTGATGCTTAGAGTCAAGTTACAGATGGAGAGGCTGTATCTTATTTCTGAACACAAAATGCTGACAACGAAGGGTCTCTCCTGGGCAGTCCATGTACTGGAGGGTAAAATGACACTGCTCTTGTTTCAACTCATCTAAGTAAAATTAAGCAGTAAGGGCAGGAGGTTGAAATTACTTAATTTAGACTGTCTTTAGTAGGTACAGGTTCGATTTCTTCTTTTTTTTTTTTTTTAATTATTATTCCCTCCATTCAAGGATCTTGATGTTCTTTACAGGAGCATCTTCCCTGTACAGCTGGTGAAATTGAAAAGCAGAATAGGTGCCTTCCCTAAGCAGTACAGTTAACACTGAGCAGCACTATTAGGGTGAAAAAACTATTCATTGATTCAAAACCTGTTTTTCTAAATAACTGACCATTTCTTTCTTGCTTTAGGCAAATCTAATTCTCAGTTAGTTAATTGAAGAAACTTCTGCTACTTGCAATGGGGTCAAAATTGAATTGTTTCTAAAGTACGTCCATATGCAGTTCACCAAAATACCTAAGTTGAAAGCTCACGTCTACTTACTCCTGCTGCTTTAGATGCTCCGTCATTATATTTTGAGACAGCAGCAATTGAAATGGCAAAGTAAATAATGGCAGCAGTGACGCACCGCAAGAAATCCTGTAAAATAAGCAATGTTGCATTCTCAGATTAGTCATGTAATTCCAACATACAAACTCCTCTAAAAATGATTTCAGAAATTACCATTAAAAACCTTTGTTGTTGCATCAGTGGACTTGCCTGATGCTGGAGTGTGGCTACAGCCTGGTGTTTTGTAGGGGATGAATTGCTCATCTGGGAAATATTTTTAAATGCGGGATGACCAGAATCTTGGCATTAGCTTCTATTCTTACAGATGTTGGTATAAATCCTACTTTTAACATGCGTGTGTCAGGCAAACCTTCCTTCAGGCTGAGAAGGGCTACCTTTCTGTGACGTTTAACTTGGAGCGCAGCAAGGGCTAATGGAAGAATCATTTGAAATTATTAGAAAGTCTCATCTTTAAGCAGAACTCCTGCAGTACCAAAGGCTCTGGAGGAGCGTACCAGCGTCCGTGGGGAACAGGCGTCTGCTTGTTTCTATACAGAAGTAGGCCTATCTGTAGGAACTCCTCATTTAGGAACTAACCACTTTGTTCAGTGTTTAAAACTGTGATTTATACTTAGTATGTACACTTGTAACTCCAGCAGCTAGCCTGAAGTGAACATACCGATTGCTATCACTGAAATACGTGCTTCTGTGGCTGAGACACTAGCTCTGCAGGGCAGGGGCCGTGCCCTATAATACAAGCAGTGATGTGCTGGAGCAACAGTGTCTCTGAACTGTATATTAAATAAAGAGCTGTGATTCCCAGGGCATGTGTAAATCTTGTGAGCTGGAATAATGGTATCTTGACCTCTGTTCACCATTAGATCTTCTGCCTTTTCAGAACAGATGGATGAATAAAACACAAATCCTACAAGAAACTTGACTCCTCTGAAATCAGGACAAGGTCAATTATCTACATTCTGTGGCTGGAGTATATTATGATAATGGCCATAATAAACATACAAGTGCTTTTTTTGTCTTAGTTCTGGAATCAGATGCATGTAGAAAATGATGGAACTGAGATTGCCATCTGAAAACCATGCACACTGTCATAGTCAAAGTCACTGCTATTGTTTTATCCACCAGTGGCCTTGCTAATGTTATTTTTATACACTGAGAACTCTAATTCAAATCTCGCTATGACGAACTATTGCAAAACTGTACCAAAAGAGAATCCAAATCGATTGGAGTAGCATTTTTTGAAGTATTTGCACTGCTAGACAAACGCTCCCTTGACAATGTATGTTTGAAGCAACAGAGACATCCAGTGGCCAGTGCGCAGCAATCACCTGCAGCTACGATCCTGGAAACTCCCCAGTATCAGCCAGTGGTTTCCTTCGTGTGAATGGGCATCTGCTGGCCAGAGTCGCAGGGCTTCCCCCCTTGACAAAAGTAGCTGTCAGTTTGTTTGCATGTCAGTATGACTCTGCATCTCAACAGCACTTACCTGAGAATTTGTAAACATTTTAGTAAAGTATATGCATTACTATATAGCATGCCTCAGTTTCCCCATTTGTAAGGGTGGCAATATCAAGGAGACCCCAGCAGTGGTCAGACTTAGTTAGGGTGATGTTGCCTGCTTCTGAAGATCCAGCCTTAAGCCATTTGCCTGGAATCGGGCATAAATTCTGTGCTTTAATAAAACCATGCTTTGTGTCAGCACAGATAAAGCTATAGTATGTAGTATACCATAGTTTAAAGAATGCTTTGGGACCTTTTATATGAGAGGCAATATGGACAGGTTTCTAATAAGGGGATGAAGTTGTTAGCAGTCAGCGTAAACTCCCATATAGTCCTTTTTACTCATGTTATACTGTACAATTAAATCTGTATTTTTGTATTGCACATTTCACTTACTGTCAAAGGCCAGTAGAGTCCTTTAAACTTCTCATTAAGTTTGGAGGCATAGGCAACAAAAAGAAACAGTGCCAGCAGAAACTCCAGGAGTGGTGCCATCATGAAAGAGGCAGCTAGAGATGCAATGTAGCAGATAAAGATGATAAATGACAGTACCTAGAGTAAAGGGAAAACACAAGTTATTCGCAGAGCCTCAGGCAGCTGAGCAGCTTTGAAGAGTTACTCTCCCTGCGTATTTCTGTCAGTGCTGCTGGTGATGGCGTATCTTGCTTCCTACTTTTTTTTTTTTCTTTCTTGGACCAAATGAATTTTCTTGTTTGGCACGGAATAAGTCTAAAGTAATGGCATTTGAAATGTGAAATCGACTTTCCAGGGAGCTCGGTGGATTTGCACCTCTCCGAGTCAGTAATTTGCTCTGGATTGTAAACAGTTCTGACAACATAATTCTGAAAATAGAGTGGGGCATTGCCAAGCAAACAGAGCTTTAAGCTTTCAACCGTGACAGTTCTCATTTGAAATCCAAATCATTGCTCTGATAGCCCAAAGCAACTCAGCATTTATAATCTTCTTAGAGTTGAAAGAAAAAAGTCTGCTGTTGATGGATAGAAAAGAGCTGAGAATTAATTGTTCTGTGATTTCTGGAAGTCTCTGGTTCTAGTTTTCCAGTGTAGGCAGCTGTTTTAGAGAGTAATAGGATAGACAACTTCCATAGACTTGTTTTATCTCCATGATGTTTCCTAACTCTACAAAATAATAAAAATGGCATTTGTTTTCCCATTCAATTAAAATACCTTTAGAATATAGTTTATGGCTCAAAATAGAAAGTTTCACAATGGGAAAATGCTAAAGAAAATGCATTTTCACCAGACTACCAAAGTGCTGTGCTACACTGCTGAACTTTCACTACTGTATTTGTGAAAGTGGGAGGTGAGGGAACCGTGGGGAAACTTAATGAAAATTTCAAATGATGTACTGGGAGTTGGTCACCTCCAAGAAGAGGCTCCAGCCCTACTGCTCTGGTGGCTCGTGTGGTAACTGGTTGCTGTTTTCTTCAAATTAGGTTAAAAAAAAATATAGCTAGCATACTGAATAAAACATTTTCTGCAAGTGTGAGTATTATCTGCTAGTTTACACCTGAGCTGCTCTATTCAGCCTTTCCTCGTGGAGACAAATCTCTGCCTTAGCAATGCTCAAAGATGCTTTTGGTCAACATAGCAGTAGGTACTGTTTGAGCATTAGATTACAAAGATTTTTTTGAACTTCTAAATTCTAGATTGGGACACTGACATTCTCACTCATATAATACTGAAAATAGATGTATTTTTTTCCCCCAGATGGCACATCTGAAGGCAGATGTGGCTTCTTGAAAAGCATAAATGTTTGGACTGTGATGATCAATGCATCTGCCTCATTAAATTTCAGATCTATGGATTTATTTGCTTGCTGCTACCATGGGATCCTGGGAACCACCTGTACCTCAGAAAAGTCATTACTACACTTGAACAATAAGGCTCCTATAATTAATTATTAATTCATAATTACTCCTATGAGAGGTCAGTCAACTCTCCAGTACATGTATCAAAAGAGCCCATTTAGGTTTAGGGGGCAACTAAGCAGTTCAATCCTGTTGAAATAATTTCTTAATTGAATTAATTAACAAGCCCTTTATTCTAAGCCTGGTTTTGGGGGAGAGCAGTCAGTTCTTGACCAGGATGCTAATAACTGGAGTATATTGTTTTGATCCATTAGGACTAGGAGGTGAAGTTTGAGGAGATGTGACATTTTTAGTAAGGTACTGTATTTATCTTACAATGCCTATGCATTGTTCTTGTTTCATTGGGTTGTAAGAAACTGATCTGGTATAATATATAGAGTTCATTTCTGCATCTGTTACCTGTTAATATTTGGCCTATTTGTCATTTTTTATCTCATTATTATTTGCTTATTGCTTACATAGCCTATTTGCAGGTTTTTCTAGAGTTTTCATATAGCAGAGGGTACTCATTCAATGTATTCAATGTATTCAATGTATTCACCCCCACCTTAATGTGGTATTTTATTTCTGGGAATGAAAAGTGGTACTCATGGTTTGAAGAGAAGTGGATGTAACAGAACTTGAAAATTGCTGAGAGGAGAGAGCACTTCTTCCTCCTTCCTATCACACCGTCTATTCCCTTCCACCCCCACGGAATAAACCCAGAAAGGACTGGACTTTAACTTCGTGAATCTGCTTCACTTGCATTTGTGGAACATAATTTAGACATGGTTTCACGTTTTCTTGGTTTAAAAAGAAATCACTATGTAGCTAGGACATTTTTTCTTTCTTGTTCTGGTGTTTAAAAAAAAATCTCTTCCTTTTTCTGGTTAAAGGAAAACATGTGATAACTGAGATGTTGAGACAGAGAAGTACGCAGGGACGGACAGCAGCAGGGAGGAGACGCGTGTGGGATAGGTCCCACCGACCAACCCCCTTTCAATAGCAGAATGTTAGACCTGAACTAACCTTGGTAGATCTCTTATGAAAGAATTAAATGCAGTGTTAAATAATACATCATACTACAGCAGCGAGGGGAGGTGGAAAGGCAAATTTCAGATACGTCAGCTGATGATGCACAGAAGAGAGAACTTAATGCCTTCTTTGCCTCAGTCTT
>NW_009235790.1:0-245 GCF_000690835.1 Fulmarus glacialis
CCTGTGCTGGGGGGGCCCCCCCCCCCCCCGCGCGAGGGTGGTGTGCAGCCTAAATCGCACCATCTCCAACTGCTCTCTTGGGTCTTTTGGTTTTTTTTTTTAAATTCCATGTCCCAGCTGGTCAGTCCTGATGGGAAAAAAAAAAAATGGCAGTAGTAGGAGTGAAGAGGACCAGCTGGGGAAGGGACCAGGCACCGTCAGTCTCCACCGGAGCCTTTATAGCGTTCCCATTTTCCTGGGGTTTG
>NW_009235791.1:0-237 GCF_000690835.1 Fulmarus glacialis
CTGCCCAGTCTCCTGCCCGTGGATGAACGGGACAGCACCCGGGCTGCGGCCTGCCTCCCTCCTGGGCACTTCACCCCCTCAGGGCAGCAGTCCCCCTGCCAGCCCATTGAGGCAGCAGCGTGCCGGGACGCTGGTCCCTGCTCCCATGCTACTGGCGCTGACGGCAGATTGGGTCCCTTTGCAGCTGGCTCATCGCCATCCCGGCCCAGGGCAACCCCCTGTTCGGGCCGCAGCTGA
>NW_009235791.1:318-3969 GCF_000690835.1 Fulmarus glacialis
CCCCCACCAAAATTGTCACCGTGAGTGGGCAGAGGGCTGGGTGGCAGAGGTGTCCCCACTTGTCTGCCTGTGTCTGGCTGGGGAGGGAGCTGCAGCCTGGTCCGTGCTGGGTGGGAAACGCTTTGGCTTCTGTGCATTGTGGCTGGGGGGGGCTGGTCTCAGTGTGGGGCTGCTGGCTCTGCGCTGGGCCTGAGCAAACCAAACACTTCCCCCTGAGCCTGTGGTTCTCTAGATTTGTGGGGGCTCCCTCGTGAGTGCACTTAGGTGCTAACTTCTCCTTTCTCCCTCCTTCAGCTCTTGCTGCTGTTCCAGCCTCTACCCTCCTGTACCAGGCAGTCCCCAGAGGTGCTGGGACAGAGGCTGGACCCGCTGCCCCAGCGCACCCTGAGCACTGCAACCTGGACCGATGATGGCTGGGCCCCTGAGCATGGCAGGCAGCACCCCTGCCTGGGACCAGGGCCTGGTAAGCCCGGTCCTGGGAGCAGCCACGCTACCAGGGAGAGATCCCCTCAGCTGGCAGAGTGCTGCAGTCGCTGACACTGAGCACCGTCCTGAGAGAGATCTGTGTGTAGTGCCAGCGGATCCTGTCCCTGCAGTGTTTGCCCTGCTCCCTCCAGGCGCTCAGCCCTAGCCCCCCGAGTGAAACCCCTGCTCATAGCCCAAGCTGCCCAACTAGTTACCATATCCCTGGTCATTCCAGACACTGGCTGGCCCTCTGCGTGAGAAGGCAGGAGCCCCTGTGGTGAGGGTGGTCCTTGCTAAGACAGATTCTGGCTGTGGGTGTGAGAAGGGAGGGCTGACCCTGGAGGAGCATGCGGACGCCCTTGGGTGTGATGAGGGAGGTACTGGGATGCAGGGCAGGGGGTTCTGCTGCTTGGCAGCCTGCTGGAGGGATCAAAGGGGTGCTGTGTCTCCTCCCGCCTCAGGAGGGAGGGTGCTATAGTGTCTAGTTACCACCACCCCCCCAACTTGTGTCCAGGTTCAAAGAAGAACTGAGTAGGCCATTGTGGTTCAGATTTCCCCTTATTTATCAGATAATTTATCTGTATTTATTTATTTGTCTGTGTTTGTTAAATTTGTGTTGTGGAAATAAATCCTTTGTGGAAATAAATCCTTTTTCTAGTAAGTGATGCTGGAGGCAGTCACTTGCTGCTTTGAGGCTGAGGAACAGTCTTGGCTTTATTCAGACTTCTTCCCTTCCCCCTAACCCTGCTCTTGCACCGTGAGAACAAGGCTGGGATCCTCAGCTGTTGAGCAGGAGGTTGGCAGCATAAAAAGTTCTGGTGCATGGAAAGTTTTATCTTTGATGCCACCTGTGCAGTTGTCCTGTGGGACCAGGGTCACAGGTAGGCAACAGCATGTGCTAGAAGGAGAATCGGGTACCTGCCCGGCCTCTCTGGTGGTAGGCAGCTGTGCTGGAGCAATCCCCATGGCTGTGCAGCAGCTGGAGAAGTTTAATGGCCTCTTTCCCAGGTTGTGGTGGGCAATAAGGTAAAAAGCAGGGAGCAACATCTTCCAGGGGCTGAGTGGGCAGGCTCAACTTCCTTGTCTTAGGAGAGAGGCAGGCAGCAAAGGATGCTGTCTCCAAGGATCACAACAGTTCAGTTTGGATCAGAGCTTCCCTTGCTGCTCAGGAGTTGAGCTCAGGTGTCCTTCTGCTGGAATCGCAGAGAACATCTGCTGGCAAGAAAGCAACCCCGTCATCCCACTGCAGTGGCACAGAGCAATGCTGGCCAAGTCATGGCATCAGCCAGGAGCCATCGCTGCTGGGAAAGTGCTCGCTAGAAAACAAGACCAGTGCTGGACGGCTCAAGGTGTTTATTTATTGCTACAGGAATGGGAACAGCTGAGTTCAAGTAAAAAGTGACAAACTTCATTGGGTCGTTGGGGGGCTCCAGCCCCAGGGGAGGAAGGCTTGTGCCTGTGCGCACAGCCACAGCTCAGACCTGCTCCGGGGGAGTGAGCTGGGCTGGAGTGAGGTGGTTTGCCTGTGGGCAGGCCCAGCCTGCGCCCACGGGAGAGAACCACTGGTCCTAGTGCTAGTGCCTGATTAACGTGTGGGACACCACGGGGCAGGAATGGGAATGGAGGGAATCCCCAGTAGGGAATGTGTGAAAGGAAGCACAGCCCACTTTGGTGGTGCCTTAGGAACCAATCCCTGAGCCCTTGGTGCTGAGCCTGGGGCGCTGGCTAGGACCGTGGGAGGATTGTCCTGGGAAGGGAAGACATGGCAAAGAGCAGGATACCTCTTTAGGAATGCTCTGAGAGGGGCTGGGCTGCGCAGAGCAGCTCGGTGGAGCTCGTGGCTCACTTGGTTCCTGTAGTGACTTTGCTGGCGACTGCTGTTCTCCAGCCCGTGGGCTTGTGAGGGACTGCAGAAAGGCCACCCCAGGTAATGAGCTGTAGCACCTCACCAGATTGCTCTGCAAACCGGTGACTGAGTCATGGGGTGGCCTGGTGCTTCAGGCCACAGCCGTGGGTCGGCCGCCTTGGTGACAGTGTACTGCTTATCTGAGGGATCTGCCAGGGCTGCAGCCTTGAGCCCGCCGGCAGCAGAGGACTTTGCTCTACACCGCCTAGGGAGACAAAGGCCGGAGGCCAAGGAATGCAAAGATTAGGACTGGGCGAGGTGGAGAAGAAAGCTCCGGTGGCCGTAGCTGCCTCAGCCCACAGGCTCTGGTTTGATGTGGAGATGATGGAGTGCAGTTGAGATGGTCTTTAAGAAAAGAGTCCAAGCCCTCGGAGCCCAGGCTGTCAACCAGTCCTGGTTCTGCTGGTACAACTGGACGGTGCTTACCACCAGTGTCATGGCCCGTTTCCCTGGCCCGGCGGCACGACCACCTTGTCCAGCCAGAGCAGGGTGAGCTGGGCCGAGCGCAGCTGCCGGCGGTGGATGCGGCGCAGCCGCAGGAGGTAGAGGACTATGGCCAGCGCTACGACCAGGATGCAGGCAAAGAAGAGATAGTGGTTGTAGACAAAAGAGAGGCGCAGCCAGGAGGCATGTGCTTGCCGGATGCTCTCCTGCCGGAGATCCCTGCGGAGAGGAGTCAGAACTGGCTGTGAGATGCCATGGGGTACTACCAGGGTCCTGCACTGCTGCTCCCCTTGCTGGGGCAGCAGAGCCCTCGCCCAGTGCGGTAACTCCTGCTCCTCCCCAGCCACCCTTCCCTGAGTGATGCCATCAGCGAGCCAATGGTACCTGAGTGGCAGAAACCGCGTCTTGTAGAGGATGGCTCCCAGCGTCCACTGCACCTCCCGGTCGTACACCAGCTGGGCCGTGCGCAGGCTGGGGTAGTCCAGGGGGAAGTGGAAGCCCTGGTGAAGGACTTGGTACATCCAGGCTGATTTGAAGCACTGATACCTGCAGGCACGGCACGCGAGAGCATCAGCCCGACGCTACCCCCCGCACCACGGTCCCTCACCCCAGCAAAAGCCCCCCGAGGAGGTCCAGCCATGGGACCCCCCAGCAAAGCTGCTTACTTCAGCCGGTGCTGGTCGGCGTGCGCTGAGTAGAGGCCACCACGGAAGCGTTGGGTCAGCACCTCCCATCGCTGGCTGCAGTACTCCTGGGGGACAGGGAAGTCGGGGCTCAGAGCACAGGAACGGTCCCCACTCCCTCCCAGCCCTGAGAACGGCGGCTCCCTGGCCCCT
>NW_009235791.1:4280-6255 GCF_000690835.1 Fulmarus glacialis
TCAGGGTTCAGCCCTGTCTGCTGGCTATGCAGGCTAGAAAACAGGCCAGGAAGGAAAGGCAATTGTACAGGGGGTCCTGTACCACCCGAAAAAGCCTGGTCAAGTGCTGCCCTGCATCCGGATACCCCCCGTGCCAGACCAGGCTGTGTCCCCTTGTACCCGGCGGTGCTGGCACCCACCCTGCCACCTCCTGCCGAAGCCAAACTCGCCAGATCTGTCACGCTGACCTGCAGTTATGTGCCCTGACTGCCTGCGGGATGCGACAAGGCATGGCCACCCCACCCAGCTTGCGGGGATCCACACCCCTGCAGAGCCCCCGGGGATCTGGAGGCAGGGTTTGCTCCCGGCACAGGAGTACCTGGGCACCAAGCCTCTCCGCCTCTGGCGACAGCTTCACGTAGCGCTCTGGGAAGGGGAGACAGAGAGCTCAAGGTGGGAATGCGATGGAAAGATATGCTGAGTGAATCAGTGCTGGAGAAGGAGGGAAAGTCGGAGCAAGAAAAGCCGAAAGCTACCAGAGTGGCCTCCCCGCAGCCTGCCATGAAGGGAGGAGGAGGAAGGCAGGGAGCTGTGGCACTGATAACGCCTGCCAGGCTCGGAGAAGGGCAGCGCCTGTGCACTGTGCCAGCCCGGGCATCTGCTGTTGCCAGCATGGCTCTGGGAGCTGTTATCACCAAGGGCGGCTCTGGGGGAAGTCCAACGGGGAGAGGGCAGGGTGAAGGAACCAGCACCCCATTTCACAATGCCCCAGCAGGGGCACCCGCTAGGCGAGGCAGCAATACCGGTTGTGCACAGAGGTCTGGTTCAGCACAAGCTCCTCATAGCGCTGCCGGGCAAAATTGCCCCCGAAGCCCAGGAAGGTGTTGACGTAGACGCGGTACACGTGGCCAGTGTGCTGCACGTCGCAGCCCAGGTTGAATTCTGCCAGTAAGCTCTTAGCAGCCTCCTCCTGGGGACGCAGAGAGGTCCGTGATCAGCAGTGACCCAGGGAAGGCAGAGGCTGCTCTCAGAGCCGGCCGGCCAGATACACACCTGCTGCGGGGAGGAGAAGGCTCCAGAGTCGGGCACTTCGTAGGCAATCTGCAGGGAGGCGCCCCCCATGTCTAGGATCCCAACCGTTCGTTTCCGAACCAGGGACTCTCCCTGGTCCCCCAGCGCCACAGTGACGACCGCATCCTCCTCTGAAACCCACAGCAGCGTGTCAGCGAGGGGCAGGGCCTGGGGCGGCATCTCCTCCCTTCCACCATTACCCCCCAGAGCAGCCTCAAGGGGTTCCTCCACCCCTGCAAGCAGCCCCCGAGGATCACTTGCAGGGCAGCAGGTCCTGGCACTCAGGGCTGGCCACCCCCTGGCTTTGTAAAAGCATCCACCGCTGGAAGCCACTACAGGAACACTACTATAAACCCTCTCTCCCTGGTTCTTCTCCCAGAATGATGCAGGTGTCCCCCTCGCACAGGGACTTGTTCCTGTAACTGGGGCAGGTGCCCCTCCAGGTCCCAGGTCCAGGAGAGTTTCACACGCGTGGCTGGGGTCAGGCATTGCCTGGCCAGAGGGGCAGATGCTGCCCACTCCAGAGCTTGCTCTTAGCTCCAGTGCTGGGGCAAGCTCCAGCAGGGCTCTGCTCAGACCCTCCCAGCTGCTCTATAAGCAGCCAGACTCACCGTCCTCATGATCAAACCGGCCCAGGACAAAGTTGATACCGATCCAAGCATAGACACCTGCACGAGACATAAAGGGTCATTACGGCAATATACTAAAGGGAACCAAGCAGTGCTTCACGGCAGCTCCTACCTTCTTGTTTCCCTGAAATCACTTCTGCATGTGATTTGGAGAAGAGGAAATCAAACTCCAGGGGCACATTTCTCACCAAGTCCTCCAGGATTGCAGCTTGCTGCCTGCAAGGACACAGGAGAGGGACAGATGCTAAGGGACCTTCACCAGCGATGCTCCTTTGCAGGAGCGCAAGAGACAGCAG
>NW_009235791.1:6268-6520 GCF_000690835.1 Fulmarus glacialis
GCCCCGTCCAGCCCCACGAGCCGTGCTGCTGCACCCAGCGTGCTTTGGAGATGAGAAACTAGATCTGTTCACTCGAGACTTCAAAGCACCTCCTCTCACCTCCCTCCCAGTGCGCTCGAACCCTCCTTCTGCAGCCCTCGCTGCTTGCTCCTTTCTCAAATCCCCCCCAGGATTCCTAATTCTCCCATGAGGCTCAAGACAAGGTAGTTCTCTTCCCCCTCCTTGCGGCTGAGGGATCCCAGCGGGTCCCTG
>NW_009235792.1:0-203 GCF_000690835.1 Fulmarus glacialis
CGGGGATGCGCCGGGGATGGCATATGGATGGTCCGGTGACATTCAGGTGACACCCTGGGATGCTCCAGGAACACCCTGGGATGCTCCAAGGATGCTCCGGGACACCCTGAGGATGCTTTTGGGATGCTGCAGGGGGTGGCATATGGATGCTCCGGTGACATTCAGGGGAAACCCCAGGGATGCTCCAGGAACACCCCGGGATG
>NW_009235793.1:0-249 GCF_000690835.1 Fulmarus glacialis
GAGCTGGCGGAGGCGCAGCAGCGCATCCAGCTGCTGCAGGTGGGTGGCCCTTCGCTCGCCCAGGTAGGATGGGTGCGGGCAGGATGGGTCCTTGGCTTGCAGCAGGACGGTGCTTTTTATTAGGGCTCATCCCAGTTCAGGGGAGATGCTGGTGTTTGCACGGGGATGGTGCTGGGCTCCTTTTGGGGTGCTTCCCAGCTTGGGGAGATGCTGGTGTTTGCACCGGGGTGGGGCTGGGCTTTTTTTTTG
>NW_009235793.1:563-1210 GCF_000690835.1 Fulmarus glacialis
TCTTTTTATTAGGGCTCATACCAGGTCAGAGAAGATGCTGGTGTTTGCACTGGGATGGTGCTGGGCTCATTTCTGGGCTTGTCCCAGTTTGTAGTTGCTGGGGGGATGCTGGCACTTACACCGTGGTGCTGGGCTCTTTTTTTTAGGGCTCATCCTGGCTTGCATTTGCTGGGAGGGTACTGGTGCTTGCACCACGATGGTGCTGGGCTTCTTTTGGGGCGCTTCCCAGCTTGGGGAGGTGCTGGTGCTTGCAGCAGGATGGTGCTGGGCTCCTTTTGGGGCGCTTCCCAGCTTGGGGAGGTGCTGGTGCTTGCAGCAGAATGGTACTGGGCTCCTTTTGGGGTGCTTCCCAGCTTGGGGAGATGCTGGTGTTTGCACGGGGATGGTGCTGGGCTCTTTTTTGGGGCTCATACCAGTTCAGGGAAGATGCTGGTGTTTGCACTGGGATGGTGCTGGGCTCATTTCTGGGCTTGTCCCATTTTTTGGGACTTATCCCAGTTCAGGGATGATGCTGGTGTTTGCACTGGGACGGTGCTGGGCTCATCCCAGTTTGTAGGGATGCCGGTGCTTGCACTGGGAGGGCGCTGGGCTCTTTTGGGGGCTCCTCCCAGCCAGGGGACCGCCGCTGCCCAGTTTCGGGGTGACGG
>NW_009235794.1:0-10407 GCF_000690835.1 Fulmarus glacialis
ATTCTATGATTCTATGATTCTATAATGTTGTAGTTTATTGAGATTGGATTAAGGGGACCTGAGATACATATATAGTTAATTTCAAATTTTTAAGGGATACAAAAGACAAAAAAATTGTCAGAATAGGAGCCAGAACTGAACATTTTTCCCACTTGGTATCCAACATTTTTCTGTAGAGTCACATCTTACCTTTCTTTTCTTCTAGTTTTAAGAAACTTTAATTCCTTTCTACACATCAAGACAGTTTTGCATTAAAATATGTTGTAGCTGGGGCACATAAGTATAGAATAGATTTGTATTCCTCAGGCTGGGGATCCTTTGAACCAAAGGATTCCCTATCTAGACTTCCCTAACTAGTAAATAATAGTAGTAATTATTAGTAGTAGGCTGGTAGGACCATACATTTCAGAAGATGCTTCTACAGCATTTTGTATTTGATACCCAATCAGTGCAAGTTCCTGTTAGAACAGGGTGAAACATTATTGTTCTTAAAGATGATTATACACCTTACTCATTGCAATGGTTAAAGTTAATGAAGAAACATGTTATGCTTTGACCATATTTGTGTTTCCAGTCCATTGTAAAGCAATTAGTATAGCTTGTTGACAACATAATACCTTATCAATGGGTGGTTTTGACCTTCAGAAGAGGAATTAAAAGTTATTAAATCTCTTCAAAAGAAGTATTGTTCCTTTTCTGGTCACACCCTTAAACAGGAGACTAGAGGTGTTCAGAGAATTCCACTAATACTGAATCTAAGTATTTAAAGAATATTTAGATTTAAAATAAAAGTAATTATTGACTTAAGTGCATTGTACTTAAGATGCAGGATGAGGGTCTGGGGATTTGAATTACAATTTACTATAAGTAAATCTTAAAAACTGTGCTGTAAATATATATATTTAAGTTTTGCATTCTGACATTTCTCATGTTAGTGAATTGAACTTTACTCTAAAATACAGTGTGTGTGACCTCTCATTCAGTAGGGAACTGTTCAAAATGAATATGGATGACAGAATTTAGCCAATAGAAGTTCCCATAATCTCTTCCCAAAAGAAATCCCAGGAGTACTCATTGCTTTCCTAAGTAGCAGATAGAATGAAAACAAACAAAGTATTCTTGCTTCTATTTGTATTGCCAAAGCTTTCTGTACTTTTCTGGGTTGATTAAGATGTTCTTTCACAGCTTTTTGATGAGTCCACTCAATCTAGGTTTTACGAAGTGAACCACAAAATGAGAACACTTGTCACTACAAGAATAAAAATCTTTGCACTAGGTTTTCCTTCTGCTTGGTTCAGAGGCTTTTGGAGAAGACTTGCTCTTCCTTTAAGTTAAGTTCTAAACACATTGGTCATAGGAGATCACTCAGCGTATTTTTTTTTACTACAGTGTGTCAAGAAGAGTAAAAGGACACAGATGAGTAAAAAAAAATAGCTTTAAGGCTGACATTATAAAGAAGTAGAATATATAATACCCAAATATGAAAGCTTCATATTTTTTAGTCTCCCCAATACTTATGTTTCACATTCAGATATTGATTGTTTATTATACCAAAACATTTTCACTAGCACCGTGATGCATACAGGCACTTTTGTTCAATGTATGAGTCATAAAATGACTCAGAAGACATTAGAAGCAATTTTTAAAAAAAAATTAATACAGTTTAAATTCTTCTATATGAAAAGCCTCCTAGTTTTATTTTCCTCTAGTTCTGATTCTGTTGCCCAAATTACCTGAGGGGACAAAGGTTAGGAGGAAAAATGTTAAAAAATTCCTCTAAAAACACAAAGGGATAGAAGCCACTTCAAGTTCATTTTTGTCCAAATTGGATTGTCTATCACTAGTCAGTGGCGTTACTGAGATGATGCAGAGTTTACAAATATATAAATGGATTGAATTTATGCTAGTTATTTGGGGTTTATATAAAATACAAGGTTCTATGGTGAGGATTGCAAATTGACTTACTAAACGGAAAATTGTTTTAATGAGTTAATAGTCATTAACAAGATTCCACATAATGTCGGGGGAGGGAATGACTTCACATGACCTGTCGGAGAGACACTGTAATTTCCACAGAGGTAGTGGCAATTAATAAATCAAAGCAATAAGGTCAAGATTGAGTCCTGAAAACATTAAAAAGAAATAATTTTTTCAAGGGTGGGGAGGGAGACAAATTTGGATTTTACTAGAACTCCAGTACATCCCTCAGAGTAGGGACTGAAGTTAAAAAAAAAAAAAAAAAAAAGTTATTTCCTTCTTCAGGTGCTGTTCTGCACTGATGCAACATGAGGACATACGAAGTGAGTTTTTGGCCAAAGTGGGGATTGCCTATCTACAAAAACTATTAGAGACAAAGCCAGGACCCTTTAAGAGGTTCTCGTTCAGTTGAATGAGAAAAGTGCAAAAAGCAATAGTTTTCAACAGCTTACTCTGCCTGCAAAGAAAAAGATAATAGCTGTAAAAACCTAAAGCTAAGTACTGGTCGAACTCTTTTGAATAAGAAGTATAGCTCCACAGCATTTTGAATATGCTGATTATTTTGGAATAACATTATTTCAAATTTGAAAGAAAATATCTTTATTGGAAACAGGAAAGTTATTCCAGAAAAATTCCAAACAGTGTATCATGGATAATTTCCCTGGATAGGAGAAAATTCTTTCAGACCTATCTATAAGCATAAATTGTTAAGTAAATATCTTGTATGATGTCTGTTAGCTAGTCTTTGAGGCGCTCTTTCACTTCTAAGTTGAGACCGTAAAATTATTGTAGCTAGAACCCAGGTAATTTGAAAACTCAGTTATTATAATACTTTTACATTTGCTTACTCATGTTACGGAAATAGTTTCTGTTTCAACAGATTTCTTCCATTGTCTATACCTGACACAATAAGGTACATGAGTAAAAGCTAATGCTTTCTAATACTTTTGGGAATATAGTCATATCATAGTCCAACTCTTTTCATTATATGTCCTTGGAACATAGTGAATGTAGTATGTTTTTCTGCATAACATAAGGAATTGTAAGAGGTATGTAAGAGGTATGTAAGAGTGATAACTGAATTATTTCAGCAACAATACATCCATTGTGACCTTTCAGAAGACCTCAAAACTAAATCAGAAACAGAAAGTAGTTTCTGTTGTATAGGTGTCTGGCAGCCTTTGCTCCTACTTTTCTTCAGTCTTTTGGATTGATCATAGTATTTTCACTATCTCTAGACAAAAAAAAAAAAGGAAAAAAAGACAGACTGTAGTCTATCTATACTTTCTCTAAATAAAAAATTAGAGCTATTGATTCCCTTCTTTAATTATTTGACTTGGTTGATCTTCAAATAGTTTAAAAATACACTGAACGAAAAACAGTCTAGAGAACAGTTTTCTTTGTAAAATTAAAGATACCTGCATTTTTTATCAATTATGTGTGCTCCCGGCTGTGAATGTGGAGGAGCTTTTTAATTTTAAATACTTCTTCTGGATTTGCCACTATCAAGGTTTTTGTATACTACAATCTATGCCTCAGGCAAAGAAGAGGAGAAAAGGAGACTCTCTCCAACACCCAATAGCTTCTTCTGTCTCTCCCTGGGAAGTAAACAGGTCCAGTTGTTGAGACATAGACCAGTAGAGGTGGTAAACTATTTAAGACAAAAAGAAAAGAGGTGCAGAAGTGCAAATTATAAGAGGAAATAAACCATCAAGAAAAAAAAAAAAAGGAAAAAGAACCAGATTAAAAACTCACAACATTGGCACAAGATCTAACAAGAGTATCTGAACAAGTTCAGTTGGCTATAACATTGCATCTACCTTTAGTAAGATGCACAAGCAGCCAGGCTTGCAGTCATTTTTAAAATGTTAAATGCAAATGGCTGTTAAATGCAAATACATATTTATCATATCTAATCATGGGTCTTCAGTTTAAGCTGAAGGAAATGTTCATTATCCATTTGCTCCAGGTAGGATGATAAACATTTTTTTTAATATATTCAAAGATTCAGAAAGAAATTTAAGAAATGAAAACGGTGAGTTTACCCTCAGACAAAAAGAACTGGATGTAACATCTAGGTAAGAAAGCAAATAGGAAAACCTGTGCAGAGCCATATAACCAGAAATGGTTTTCCCCCTCATTGCATCAAAGACCAACATTAAAATATATGGAGAAGGATACTGAACAACAGCTTTTTATAGCTTTTCAATAACCATGAAGAAATTTATTTTATTTTTATTTCGTAGATTGACTGGAACAGAAAATATATGGAAAGCATGATCTGAATGAATGCAAATAGGTGTTTTTGTTATAAAGCTCTCTTATATTTTTTCTTGCTGAATATTTGAGGTACTTGAATGAGTCCACAGGAGGGCAATAAAGCTGGTTAAAGGGCTTGAAGGAACGTCCTATGAGAAGTGGATATAGACTCTGGGTTTGTCTAGTTTGGAGAAAAGGAGGCTGGAGGGAGACCTCATTGCTCTCTACAGCTTCCTGAGGAGGGGAAGTGGAGAGGGAAGTGCTGGCTCTTCTCCCTGGTACCTAGATGATGTGTGGGAATGGTTCAAAGCTGCATAAGAGGAGGTCCAGACTTGACATTAAGAAGCATTTCTTTACAGAGAGGGTGGTCAAGCACTGTACCAGGCTTCCTAGAGAGGTGGTCTATGCCCCAAGCCTGTCAGTGTTTAAGAGGAATTTGGACAATGCCCTTAATAATATGCTTTAACTTTTGTTGAGCCCTGAATTGGTCAGGCAGTTGGACTACATGATTGCTGTAGGTCCCTTCCAACTGAAATATTCTGTTCTATTCTGTTCTGTTTATTCTATTCTATTCTATTCTATTCTAATTCTATTCTATTAATTTTTTTAAATATTAAGAAGAAAAAACCCAAAACTAAACACCACCAATTTAGCAATAATCTCATATGGAACACCTGAAATTAACCAGTTTTAAATTATGATAATGTTATTTGTGTCAGTTTGACATTTTAGCAAGCAGTACCCAGCAATCACAGATTGAAAGTTTCTTCACAGCTAGATATGTGTCAGGGCGCAGTAGAAACAGGGGGAAGGCAGCCCAAGAGCCAGGGTGACAGCACAGCAAAGTCAGCGATGGCCCGGACCACGGTGCAGTCCCACAGCATGAGCAGAATGAGTGGAACTGAACTGGTAATAGCAAGAGGTACCATTGATAGTCCAGAAACCATCAGCCTAGGCAAGATAAGAAGTCTGGTCTAGGTAATCCAAACCATCTCAGCATGAGCAGGTTGAGCACAGGTGTAACTACAGTACAGCTCAAACCAGGATTGGAGGCACTGAATTGAGTTGAAATTTGTTGGCTCCTGGACCATCTAGAAAGAGAGGGAGGGGGTCCCAGAGGAAGGTGTTCAGAACCATTACAGCCTGACAGTGTACTTGGGGCCCTGACACCACCTGAGTGACTGTTCTCTTTCATCAGAAGAATGATACAATGAATGAATTAATTTGTTTAGATATGCTTTGTGGTGGTTGACTGTATAATGTTCCTTTCTCAGACATTTCCAGTGCAAAAGGAAAGTTTAATGTGCATGATCACAACCACAAATAAGAGCTGATCTTCATCTTCCTTCCGTTCTGCACGTTCCTTGTGCGTCTTAATAGTTCAACAGTAGAGATATTTCTTCAGAAAGGAATGAACTCAGAATCACCTAGAAATCAAATGCTGAGTCCATGCTTGTCCCCCCATATTATCTGAGACTCTAACAACAGAACTAACAAGTATATACCCACTAACCCATAACTAATTCCATGACTTCAAGAATATCTCAAAGATATTCTCCATGTGTCAGAATGTTACATTCTGACAAAATGAGGACAAGGACAGGTGCGATAATCTGTATAAACAGGTCAACTGCAGAAACTGTAAGCAAATATAATGGTTTTGGTTTATTTTTTTAAAAAAGTTTCTTGAGATTTGCCCATATGTATCTCTCACATTGAGAAAACAATGAATAAGTGGCTCCCCAGCAGGTGTAATCCCTTATTTAAAAGTAACAGCAAAATCTTTCTTCCAAGATGAGAAAATCAAGCTACTTCCTGGCATTTAGTGCAAAGTACCAGAGATTTGTATTTCTTTTTCCATCAGCATCTGCAGAAATTTGGAATTGATAAAACTTTGCAAGACAGTCAGATTCTTAACACACTGAGTGAGATGTTCTCATCAGCCTACTGTCATGGTTTAACCCCAGTCAGCAACTAAGCATCACAAAACCTCTCGCTCCTCCTTCCCACCCCCTCCAATAGGATAGTGGAGAGAATCAGAAGGACAGAAGTAAGAAAACTCGTGGGTTGAGATAAGAACAGTTTAATACTTGAAATTAATAATAATAACAATAATAACAACAATAATAATAAATTCTAATGAAAAGGAAAACAACGAGAGAGAGGGGAACAACACCCAGGAAAACCAAGTGATGCAACAAGTCACCACCCGCTGACTGACGCTCAGCCAGTCCTTGAGCAGCGATCAGTGCCCCCCGGCCAACTCCCCCCAGCTTATATACTGAGCATGATGTCATATGGTATGGAATATCCCTTTGGCCAGTTTGGGTCAGCTGTCCTGGCTGTGCCCCCTCCCACCTTCTTGTGCACCTGGCAGAGCACGGGAAGCTGAAAAGTCCTTGACTAGTGTAAACACTACTTAGCAACAAGTAAAACATCAGTGTGTTATCAACATTATTCTCATACTAAATCCAAAACACAGCTACTTCACAGCTATTAGAAAGAAAATTAATTCTATCCCAGCTGAAACCAGGACACCTACACTGCAGTGTATTTTGGGATAAAAATAAACTGGTCATTTTCTTTCTTCATTCTCTCAGTTAGGGGGTTTTAAAAGCACTAACAGATTGTAATTGAAATCTTGAGTCTTGCCCAGTCCTCAGACATACTTTAGTACATTTTTTTTTCATACAGATACATAAAACTATGAGGCCTAATTCTTGTAGAAAGAAACAGATGATTCTCAAAACCTGAAAGTTACCAAAACGAGTCTCCTGGATTATAGAAACCTTTTTTCTGACAAGAAAATTTGTGCATCCATGGAAACTATCAAGTTGCTGATGACTTTTCTTTCCCCTGCTGAGATAAAAGTGAATTTTTCTTTACATAACACCTCAGCTACTGAAAGAGTGAACCCATTCTCTCAGGAATCATTTCTTGGAAAATGTGCTTTATTTCAATAAAGGAATTTCTAAACTTAGTTAGCTCTAGTACCCTATGAACAGCAGTGGTGTCTGGTGCAACAACCTGTTGTAAGAGGAGAAATTTCTAGCTCCTTGGCCACACACACAGAGTGTGCATATAGCTAAGTTTTAATGGCCACAATCTGTTTTTCACAATCTAAAACATTCATAAAGATATTTTTTAAGGCTTGTGCTTGGTTACCCAGACATCTGACATTATGGTCTGAGCTACTACATAGTATTAACAAATTGCCATACACTCAGAAACGCTGGCTATTTTTGAAGCAAATGTGCAAATCATTTTGGATGCTCAGGGCAAGTAACACTAATGCTCCCTGGAAGCTTCAGGGTTTGTTTGTTTGTTTGTTTTTTCTGAAGGTACTATCAGTTTTATTTTCATAGGCACAAATTTTAATGTGCAATGAAGCTAATGTTTGCTGAATATGTGTTTTGACTGCATATTCCTCCACTTTCTGCCTAGAAAATCCATAGACAAACGTAGTAGTAGTTCTCACACCTGCATCAGCTGACTTCAGAAACTGAGGTGTTGACCCCAGACACGTGATCTATCCCTTATTCTGGTGCCACACAACCTTCTTTCCCAAATAGGGGCACCACTGTCATGCCTCCAAACCTCCCACCAAATCGGTACAAACCAGAACCCTCACTTCTTTTTTTCAGCAGTCTAAGGTTCACTTCACCATAGAAAGTGTTTGTTCCTATTTCATCCTATTGATACACAGTAAGACAGGTATGCAGGTTCTGGATTAATGTGATAAGGTTCACAATCCTGATGTGACTAGGATAGAGGCTCCTCCTTAGTACAGCAATTACTTTATGGCCAAGTAACTTGACTGTGAAAACATATTTACCAGAAAGCTATTATGTCAAAACTTTCTCTAAAAACATTTTAATGCTTCACTGGCTATGGTTCAGTCTAGACATAATCAAACCAACTTTAAATGAATTCTCTCAGGCATAGGTAGCAGTCTAATTTCATGAGCAGAGCAATTTGCACAATCCACTAGAGAAATACAAGTACCTCTGCTGAAATACATGCTGCCATCACTAGACTAAACCTACTAACAGAACTAAACAGTTAAATACCATTCATTCAGCTGGAAATGGAGAAGAGCTGATATCCTTGTCAGTGTTTTAGATCAGAAAAATAAAATTAATTGCTCATGTACTGTCATACCAAATGTGAATATTAATTTGATTCTCTAAACTGCATGAGAATTAGTGTAGTTTAAACTCCTACTGAGGAAGCTTTGAAATTACCTGACAAGACATACAGTTTTTTTGAAAGAAAAAAAAAAAAAATCAGAATTGGTGGTCCAGTATCACTCTGACTGATCAATGTAATGAAGTAAAGATCATGTGGCTGAGGCTCCAAATCTTTACTGGTTGAAAATACCTTTTGTCTTTTGAAAGTATAACACTGCAGTCTAATGCTTTTGCTGCTAAACAGTTTTCTATTCTTGTTTAGTGGTGAATGGGGAGAAGAATCCTGGAGCATCTGCTTTCCCAGAAACATTAAAGGTTGAGAAGAAAGGAACTCTTCTATCCATCTGTTGATTAGTAAGGGAAAATATAGATACGAAGACAGTTTCATCTGCATAATTTGAATTGCAGAAGTGACAACCTAGGAGTCATCATGATGATGTATTCTCTCAGCATTAACCATGTTGTGAAAAAGAAGTTAAAAACTAGGAAAAAATCTTCCACAGTGTAAGTGATCATACTCAAAATCTTTTCTCCAACGTCTCATGTATTCCTGGTTTCCCTTCAGTACTGGGAGGTCTCTTTGCTGAAATTCCAGAAATGAGCAAGATGTGTTCTTCTTTGAAGGAAGACAGCAATAGGAGTGAGCTTAGCCTTTAAATAAATCTGATATTGTTATAACGCTGTTCAGTGGTGAAGCTTCTCATCATGACTAGAATTTCCTTATACATAAAATGGAAACTAGCTTGCTGAAATCTATCTCAATAGTTTCCTGCTCAACACTACTGAAAACCCAATGGACATTTTTAGAAAAGTAAGACAGAAATTACTGGTCTTCAAATGAATATTAGACTCATCTTTGCTATGACAAAGTTATTCTCAGTGTATTCAGACTGTTTTTCCAAACTACATTATAACTACATCAAAGATACTGATACTAAATGGTGGTACTGGTATCAATTGATGTGTGAAGTTTGGTAGTATAGCACCTAAATTATCTAACAAACAATTCTTATTTTACTAAATGATAAGCTTTTTCTTTTGGACAATATGTTTTCACATGTATGAAAGGTGACCATTATTCCAGCATGAATGGAATGTATGTTATTTTCAATTTCACAGGATAGTGTTGCTTTCGTCTCCTTTGTTCTTGAAGGAAAAGAAAAAAAAAGAAAAAAAAGGCAAGCAAAGGACAGACTGAGAGAGAGAGATGAGTTTGGAATTGAAAATAGTTGTTTGAAGAGAATCCCAACAGGGGAACTGCTTTGGCTTTTCTGCATTCCCTTTAGGAAAAAAATAGAGCTAATCACAAATTTTGATATGCTGACTTTTATTACAAATTATTTACTTATATCAAGTTTTCTGGCATTATTAAAAAGTGTATTGAGGAAAAATGTTAATTTCAGATATATCTAAAACAGCATAATATAACAGGTGACCAGAAAATTGCGCACACTGAATTACACATACCAAGACAATCACCTTTCCCCTACTGAAAATGGGGAGTGAACTTTTGACCAAGAAATACTTCCCAAAGGGCCAAAATTCATCTATTAAGTCTTATTTCACAGTCCATTACTGAGAAATAATGCTGTTGCCAGCAAGGTGTGGCCTGCCCCACTGTCTTCTACTTCTTCTCCCAGCAGCAACAGCTTAGCTCTCTGTAAGCGCATATGGGAGACTTTGTTACTTCTCCTGTGAGTAGACGGTTTAGAGTAGACCTAATCTAAACCTCTCCTATAATCAAGACCATGCCGAGTGAACAGTTTGGCTTGTTGAACCAAATCATTTATCTTTTCTGAGGGGGAGAAGAGGCTGAAAATGAATTATCTCTGCCTAAACTTTTCCAATTTTTTCTAGGGGGTATGCAGTTCATACTCCCAGTTTCTTCAATCAGGTAGATTTCATGCACAATTTTCCCTATAATAATTTTTTTTTTTACTGTTGAAAGACATATTATGGCAGAAAATTCCTGTCCTGGTTT
>NW_009235795.1:0-205 GCF_000690835.1 Fulmarus glacialis
CCGCCGCCGGTTGGCAGGGTGGGGGTGCTGAAGGGGGGACGGCTCCAGCACCCCCCCTCCCCGGGCCTGACCCTGCCCCGCCGCTGTCTCACCCGCCTTAGCCAGAAGGTGACGCCGTCCGCCTGCAAATTGCTCCGAGCCCAATTAGGCGGCCGGTATCGGCTGGAATCACGGCATGTGGAAGGTGAAGAAATGGGAGGGAGTG
>NW_009235795.1:251-2761 GCF_000690835.1 Fulmarus glacialis
GGGAAAAAAAAAAAAACAATTGAACTTTTCATCAGCTGCTAATCATGATTTTTTTATTGCTTTGCTTAGCATTTTCTGGGGAATAAAACCTCAGAGGAGCCCAGTCTTTTGTGGAAAATGAAAGGGCATATAAAAAAATGAATGTACATGGATTCTAAATATTTCAGGTTGTATGACTTTGTGTTTGACCTTAGCAGAAGATGAACTAATCCTGCAATATAATAGACTTTCATAGAGATATGGAAAATGGCTGCTTTTTTATCTCAGTTGCCATGGGAACCATCAGAGAGAAGGCCTAGCTGAGATGCAATAGAAGGTTATTAAATGTGTGCTTGTGTATATTGGAAAAATACAGCTTTTTGTCATCTTGTGTCACTCATAGGTCTTTAATACGTAATGTTTAGGTTATTAATAAACTAACACAGGTCCATTTTTTACAGGGAACAACTATGAATACAGCCATAAAAAAATTAGTACAAGTTGAACATTTGCAAAACTCTTGAGCACGGGCAGGGGCTGGCTGGGGCTGCTGCTGGCCCACAACTTCCCACGGAAGTTTCTCTCCCTTTCCAGGGATGAGCTTTGCTGGATTGGGACACTGTGGATGTCCTGTCCCCAACCCAGAACCTGCTGGCCCCTTGGGCTGGGGGTCCAGGGCAGCACGGGGAATGCAGGGGTGTGCTGTGGTGGTGCAAACTAGAATGTCACCTTGTTTGGTACCTGGGCACCAGCTCAGGCGCTGCGAGGAAAGGAGTGGGTGAGAGCTGAGGGGACATTTGTCCCTGGCTCAGGGCTGGGGGGTCTCCTGCTCTGGAGCTGGGGGCTGCATGGATGGCTGGGAGGCATTTACTGTTATGCGGGTGATTGGGGGGGTGCAGAATAAAATAGAGAATAAGAAACAAGAAAACCTAGTGGGGGGAGAGGAGGAGAGAACGCGAGAGAGAAGGTGAGAAAGAGAGAAAGAGAGAAAGAAAGAAAGAGAGAGAAGCCTGATACTGCCCTGAGCTAGAAGGGACGGACTTCACACTAACTCCAGGAGGGAAGAAGGACTCCCTTTCTGTAGGGTTTATTTGTTTATTTTTCTCCCCCAAGATCACCAGTTGGTCCCCAAATTTGGGCTGCCCCAGTTACCCTGTCCTGCCTGCGGCTGGGATGTGGGGGGATCACCCAGCACCGACGGGGAGGGCTGGGATCCAGCCTCAGCCCCTGGGCGACCCAAGGGACTGGCCAGGCTCCGCAGCTGGGCTGCCAGGATTTGGGGGGGACAAGCTGGGGGGAGCACCAGGAGGTTTTACCAGACTGGTCCAGCTGGGCCCTGAGGCCGCTGAGGGCTGGGGCAGGACTAGGGCACAGCTGAGCCAAAAAGTGGCTTTCTACAGGGGCTGGGGTGCTGCCATACAGCAGGGACTCAGCACCCCTGGAACAGCGACCACTCGTGGGTGCAGGTGAACACAACTGTGGGTGCAGGAGTGAGCGTGAGTGCAAGTGGGTGGCTGGGGTGCGCAGGATGATGCTCACACCTCTTCCCCTCTCCCTGCAAACCTGCCAGCTCCCCAGCGGAGCAACCACAATTTCCAAGTGTGCCGCATGGCAGCACCTTGCAAGGTGAGTTGCTGTCCCACCCTGCTCCCCCGGGTCGGGGGCAGGCAGGGGACACTCTCCTCACCCCAGCAAAGGAGTCCACAGCAAAGACCTGCCTGTGCTAAGAGCCTCGGGGGTGTCCCAGACCGGGCCTGGGGCACCCCGCATGCACAGCAGCCCGACGTCCATGCATACTAAGTAAAGCAAGGAATACATAGATTTTGCCTATCTGCCGATCAAACGCGGAGATCTGCTCTGGTAAATGATGCATTAGATGCGGTGGCTGTATTTGTTGTGTGAGTTTTGAAAGGGTTCCGATAATCTGGAAGCGAGAGATAAGGAACACCATTTATTCAGCAGCACTTTGGAACCAATTTTCAACCCTGTTCAACCCCATTCTCCAGCAGCCTCCAGGAGCCCAGGAGATAAGGATTGGGCTATTCATTATCTTCACAAGGAACAAAGATTAGCTAGCAGAGATGAAAAATTACCCCTGGATAGTAATAATAAGGAAGCGAACCTGGAGAGTTGCTGAGCCTATATTCTCCCTGCTGCTGGTGCTGCTTCTTCTCTTTTTTAAATTCTCTCCCTCTCTTTTTTGTTGAATCAATATTGAAAAGGTTGCTTCCTTTTTTTTTTTTTTTTAAAGGGGGAAAAAAAAAAGCCTTCCCCACTGTCTATCATATTTTTCAATATGCAGAATATGGTTGTTACCGTGGAAGAGCGCAGAGCACGGTCCCCTTTCCTCCCAGACTTTCAGGTGACATCTTTAGTACGAAAGCTAAACAGCAGAGGAAAACACCCTTCTCTTCTAGCGGGCATGAGGGGAAAATCGCACCCTCCCCGCCCTCCGGCCCCAAATGCCTCTGGTGGCACTTGGGGGGTGGCCCTGGCCCCGGGACAGCCCGGGACAGCCCGGCCAGCGAGCA
>NW_009235796.1:0-244 GCF_000690835.1 Fulmarus glacialis
CGCAGCTGACGGGGACATTGACATTTGGGGAGGTCCGACTGCTGCTCTCGGAGCACCCAGAGCTTTCCTCTGTCCCTTGGCCCTGCCTCCTCATCCCAGGGATTTCATCTGGGGTCTCCTCCGGGGCTCCCCTCCGCGATCTCTGCAGCTCACCCTCCTCGCCGCTCTGGTTCCTGGCTGGTGCAGAGCAGCTTGGCTGCGCTGCTGGGGTCTTGGCGGGGAAAGCGCAGCACAGCCGTCCCCT
>NW_009235797.1:0-13315 GCF_000690835.1 Fulmarus glacialis
CCCTTCCAACCCAAACTACTCTATAATTCTATGATTCTAAGCTGAGCAGAAACTGACCTGAAAGGCATTTCCGTAAGCAGTTTGATGTCAGTGTTTATGAAATTTTTTTTTTTTTCTTTTTCACCTTAGGAATCTCATCCTTCTGTGTTAGGAAGGAAAAAAAAAAGGACAGTCTAAACCCTTTAGGAGAAATTAAAATATTGGAAATAAAAGAAGAAAATAATTTCTGGACGTGTTAAGTGATATAAAAGAATTTAGGACCAAAAAGAATCAGTAGAAATTATTCTACTTCTGTGTTAGAAACTATACCGTGTCTAGGCTACATTGTGAAGATCTGGCTAACTTATTACAAAAAAGAGTACTGGTAGACAAAGAGGAGGTAACATTGATATGAATCAGAATGAAAGGCGATCAAACCTTTTAGTTATTCAACAGAAAGTTAGGCAAATAGTATCTGAATTCTCCTGTCAGGTCACAAGTGTTTGGTAGCTTTTGCAGAAAAAAAACATAGCAGAGATTATAACTTAGGTAAATGATAGAAGTTTACTGAGCTGAACACCATTCAGAATTAGAAAGGACACTGCTGAGCTAAACAAGCAAGTGTGAGATTGAACACCATGCGTGTACATAACAAATGATGAAATAAACTAAATATGGTCTCTAAGAGCTGGCTATACAGTGCAGATTTCATGATATGTCTGACAAGGTCGCACAAAATGTCTATGGTAGAACAGCAGACGTTCTGTTTCTCTGCATCCTGTTAGCCACAAATCCAACAAGCAGCTTAAACAGGTTTTGGATCAGCCTCCTCCCAGTATCACACACACGTCTCAGAGCATTTCAAGGCCCAGCATGTGAACTGCTCTCCTACACAGAGCTCTCCTGCCCTGACTTCACCAATCTAGCGAGCCTTTTCTTTTTCTCTCATCTGCTCATTCTCATTGTTCCTGGTCACTCAGTGCTATGGAGGAGATAGCCACCTACTCCACAGCTCCTGCCCTCAAAACCATCTTTTTAATCTCACTTTCACATCTTCCACCTCATCTTTTCCAAAATGGCACCTGAAACCACTTCTCCCTCTGACTGGATCCCAGGCTATTCATTCATCTGTGTTTATTTCATTCTTTTTAAAGTTGCAGGCTCTTTAGTGATGATATTTAGTTGTTTGCAGGTTCACAGACTTTCCTCCTTCCTCGTTTTTCAATCAATGTTTTAGATTCCCTCCCAAGGGGAATTTGACTGCATTGTTTATTTATTTATTTCCTCATTTATCTTTCAGGAAAACAATAAATAGCTTTGGCTGTTAGGGGTAGAATAATCCCTTGATTTATAACCTGGATTAAAGGATATATTGTAAGCAATATGTATTGCATAAAGTCAGAAGGGAGAAAAAAAGAAGTGTGAATACTTGCAAATAGATATTAACCATGCTTTTCAAAGCCAGTTCTGAATATTTTGATTTTTCAGGCTCCAGTGTGCAATGCCTTGAAGAAAGGATTGAAGAAGGCAATCAGCTGAAGGGAAGAAAATAGATCCAACTGTCACTTTGGTAATTATTTTCAATCTTCATTAGAAAACAAAAAGAAACTAAACCAAAAAAAGCAAAATTGTTATGAGATCAAAAATCTGCAAAGTGTCAAGTGAGTATAACCACAATTAGTTTACAGAAAGACTGATACCATGCCTTGAAGAGAAAAAAATTCCCATTCAGTTAAATGGAGGATTCCAGAAATCAGTGATAGTATCTACTAATCGTTCCTTCATCAAAACAGGGATGGAAGGAGAGTTTGCAGCATATCATTTAAATTAATGTCTTCCTGTGTTTCTTAAACTTGAGAGTAAGAAGATGTAAAATATGACATGTTAGAGAACAAGTGACCTGTAAAGCAGGATGTGAAAGCTTATAAGAAACCACAGCATAGCTAAAGGAAAAAGCAACTTAGGTTTCATATTCCAAAGCAGGATATTTAATTTCCATAGTGTTGTGCATTCAGCTTCTGTATCACACAAAAGAGCATCTATTCATACCTTATTGCCCTACTGCAGAAGGACTTGCTATGTAGCTGTCATCATGCCATAAGCTCTCTTATATGGAAAATTAGTTTTGCCCCCTCTGTTGATACTACGGAGTATAATGCTTACATTATTTAATTCATGTTTTTGGAAGAATTTAATGTTTTGATTAAGAATTCCCTAGAACTTTACAATTGTATGAAGAGATCAATCACTCATTCTTTGCAAGCTCTGGATAGGCTTCAGCAGGGGAAAAGAAAATAAAAGACAAAATCAACATCCACTGATTCGATGGCTGGAAAAAATATTGATCAGTTGGGTCATTCTCTAAGGTCATTTCATTCTCTGTGTGAAAAAAACAGCAGTCTTCTAGGAATAAAAGATACTCTAAAGGCAGCATCTTAATGCATTTCCACAAAAGGGCATGCTTTAAATCCTTAAGGAGCACTTTAAGTCCTCATTTTTTAAGCCATCATTTTAATACAGCTTTTGCATGGGCACATAATTATTGCTTTATCCTGCAGTACCAGCCAGATGCAAGAAATAAAGTTCAGCTGGGCTAGGTGCTGTGCTAACATTAAGCCATAGGCTGGCTTCCCACTGAGGGGCTGTCAGTCTGAATAGCCAAAACAGGATAAAAAGAGAGGACATATTTTGGAAGCCATTTCACAGACATGGAGCAGACCCACTGAGAGGCTGAATGACCTGCCCAGGGTAACACTAGGGACTTGAATCCAGAGAAGAATACAATGCAGATTTCCCTAGCCAGTGACTAACACAGAAAACATCCTTCCTTTCCACCGCAGCTCTGCTCACATTTCCAGTAACACCTCAAAAAAGGCAGAGTTTTAGTGGCAGGCACTTCCATTTCTTAGGAGTCAATGGCAAGTCAGAATTATAAATACCAGGCTGGGCCATAAAAGTCCCGTCTCTCTTTTGTTTCTCAGAAAAACCGGAGACATCTTTAGTCCAACTGTGATGCGTCATTTTGTCAGATGGTGTCACTTGGCACTCTGGAGCAGGCAGACCCTGCATGACTCAGCACTGAAGCACAGAAGAACACCTGGCAATGCATGAAAAGAGGGAGGATTCTGGAGAGAGGGAGGCACTTCATTTTAAAAGGACCTTAACGCAAGCTTTTGCCTCTGGAAGAACACATCATATCTCTTTCCACAAAAGCCATCTGACTCCCTCCATCCCCATGAAAGCACCCTCTGCACAGCTGGAGTGCTAATTAGAGTAGTGCTTTCAGGTCCTTACTAACCACACGTGTTGTGGCTCTGCCCCAGGAATGAGACATAATCAAGAGCTAAGTAATGCTTTTGAAATGTTACAGTCTAAATTAACAAGACTGAGCCATGAAGTATAAGCAAGAAGACTCAGGAATTAACTTTGGTTCATTCTGTTGCTTTCAGAGGAAAGATCTCCTGGCCTTCAGGAAAATCCTGACCTGCTTGATCATTTTGGCCTGGGAACGCGAAGGGAAAAAGATGACAGTGAGATCTCTCTATTTCCAGTGGTGCCTCACAGAGTTTTATAGCCATGGTATAATATAAGTGCTGAACTGAACACGAGCTCCGAGGTCATAGTGTGCACCCTTTTAAAGTGGAAAGACAGGAAGCAATATTTGTTAATAGTGTGTGGGAGGAAACCCTTCCTGACAGTAATGGGCTCTCAGCTCTTCCTATTAAAAGCAGAGCAGTGTCCAAAATAAGCTTCAAAGCACCAAGTTCAGGGAAGGATATCCACTTCACTGAAGAGGAGAGGAAATGGGAGGAAGCAGAACAAATGTGAAATTCCCCTTCCCTCTCCAGCTCTTCTCTTGCTGATGCTCCCTGCAGCCATTAGTAGGGACAGGAACTCGAACCCAATACTTCTTAGGCAAGATCACTGCTCCTTGTTTGACTTTGAGAAACTGCCTTTTAAAATCACAGCTAGAGAGAAAAGCCATGATGTGATCTGTCCATCATAGCAAGTCATTCAGGAAGAAACTGCAGCTTTTCACATTTCAGCCACTCGTTAAATATTCTGATGCCTTGTGTCTCACGTTGCTGGGTCAAAAGATTATGAGACAATACATTTTGGGTGGGTTTCTTGGCTATTCAGTCCATCCACAAACCTAAATCTCTGGTTCTTACTGAAATGGAGAAACATGATCACTCATAGGCTCTGCCAGGGAGAGAGAGAAGTAGGTGTCTACCTACGCTGCAGTTCAGCATTGCAATTACAGGAGTCGTAAGTTTGTAGCAGTAGCTATGACAATACAGCAGCGCAGGCTGTGGTGTGGTAGTAAGCCAAGAAAGTACCCAGAATCCCAATGCTGACTTTCAGACTCTGTGCAGTTCTTTCATTTTTGTTGCTACCTGCACTTGCTAAATTAGAACTAAAGCAAATATAACTACATGAGCTGCAAACATACCTTGGGAATGTGGAACGAGCATACCCTCAGGCAGGGGAATGTTGGGAAGGAAAACAACCTTTGGTAGCAATGTTTGTTTCTAAAAATAAGTGCATCACAGCTGACAATAAGCATTTTTGTAAAGTATCGCTTTCAGATCCTAGATTGGAACAGCTGGATGCTCACTCTTTTCGCTTGTAGAGTCAGTCTTTGGATTTCCAGAATCACCTAATCCAAAACTCATCAGCTATTGGAAAACCAACTGTTAAAGTTTTTAATGTTTGGAAGAAATGTTTGCAAATCCATTCATTTCAAAAGAACTTTATCCCTCCAAACAGAGATAGGTGAACTTTATTCTGAATGCTTTTGTGAACATCTATTCACATTAAACCTGTGAAATCTTGCAAATTTGGCATTTTTTGCTTGCTTGTTTCTTTCTGAGGTTTTCAGTGTTTGCTGCTTTTTTTCCTGAATCACTTGGAAATTCAGAAAAAGAAAGAAAATATCAGAAGTTTTTCAGCCATGGATAATAATGCATTTCAGGCCTGGGGTGAAAATTAAGGTCAGTTCTAATTTCATCTGAACCAGTTCATGCACCTCTATCAGCAACCCAGGGCAGGATAAGCCGCAATAGCCAGGATACATAGGAAAGTGAAATGACTATTGTTACAGATAAGGATTGTATCACAGAAACCCTGGATTTACAGTTAAGAGAGTGGCAGTGTTTCTCTGTATATGTGCTTGCACAGTTGCACTTTTGATTGGTAAGAGAATTACATCTATAGTCCGTGTTTGCTTGGTACTGGATTGTGGCTTTGCTTGCACTCACAGACCACAATTCAGATTGCAGGGATGATTAGCAATATCCACTTACACAGGAGACCTACAGTGCTACAGACAAAACCAAAATCTGTGTTATAAAGTAAAGAAAAATATAATTCTTGTTACTACTGTGTGTTGATTTATCTCCTTCAGTTCCTTTATCTTTTTATTTTGGTGAGAAAAAGAATGCTTAAAAAGTTAAAACAAGAGCAAAAAAAATAGTAAAAAATATAAAATCAAAACTGAAATTCTGTGCTTATATATAAACATAACCAAAGGCACACATATATTTCTTAAATATGCAAATATCCTTGGCATGCCTACATACGGTATTTTGGAGATACTATCTTTATACATTCAGAAATAAAAGGAAATTAATTTTTGTGTCTAGTCTTTTTTAATCTGTGGTGTTAACTAGGATACTTTACTTACATTTTTCTACAATCTTTTGTTTATTAGTTCTCACACCAAATCTACACATAGCAATATTAAGCAGAGATTTTCAGCACTGGTCTCAGAGCAAAGCCCCAGCACAGCTAATGCA
This sequence comes from Fulmarus glacialis, assembly GCF_000690835.1. Lineage (NCBI taxonomy): Eukaryota > Metazoa > Chordata > Aves > Procellariiformes > Procellariidae > Fulmarus > Fulmarus glacialis. Next base: position 5,778 of record NW_009235797.1, read on the forward strand.
CTAAGCCCTTGTTTCTGTGTAGAGGCTGACGCTGGGGCAAGCCATGCAGGCTGAACCATCACTTCCATAGGCAAAGAAGTCTTTCTATTCCTAAGATGGTTGACCTAGTAGGATGGGAAGGATTTCATCAACACAGTCTGTGGGAAGCATGTCCTCTGTTGTGGAATAGGCTTTGGTCTGCAAGGCTGACAGCTAAGAGAGTTTGCGTAAAAAATATTCTATAACTTAAAATCCTCATTTTTGTGCAGTGTGATAATGCAATAATCTGTGATAGCCCTCCATGCTAGCACTTTGCCAGACATCAGACACATCTTCTGGTACATGTGTAATGTTTACAGAACAAAGAGGTTTCAACCTGGAATCCTACAGTTTGATTTCAAGCAGTGTGCATGTATATACATCTACAATTAGCCTTGTTTGTTATTGTGCTTATTAAGGGGTAATTTTCCTTCGAGCAAAACAAACTAAGACTTAACATCCTCGCACCAAATTGCACTATTTCTCTCCAGTCCAAGAGGTTTTCCTTGGTATATTGTGTATTCATCTCAGAAACAAAATTTTCTTTGATTTTAAGAAAGCACAGATTATGCCACAGATGACTTCACTGATGGATGAGAAGAATCTGGTCCTTGATTTGTTCAAGTTGGCTGCAGGTAGGATGCTACGCTACTTTGGACGAATGTTGTAGATAGAAGAAAAACAGTTTTCACACTGCGTATGATCCATGTGAGTGCTGGAAGAGCACTCACAGCCCATTTGCTGTAGAATAAGACAGGACAGGCAGTGTCTGGATCTGTGACTCCAGCCCTTACTGTGGCTACCAGCTCTTCTGCATGGTTATATCAGAAGGATTTTCACAGCCCTTAGAAACATGTACAAGCCTCTATTTTCTCCTAAGCTCCCAGTAGCTACTGAAGGAATTTTGCTTAGTGTCTCCATGTTCTTCATAAGAAAGCACAGTTCTTGCAACAAAATTACTTTTCTTAGAGGTCTAGGGTGCTCTTATTCAACTCCTAGCTAATCAGTGTCAGGGAAATAATACAGGAAATTATTTTTTATGCTTTGATTATTCATGTTTTCTGTGGGATCAGAATGATAAAGCAAGACAATGCCCATTTGTTTTGGTAATGCTCTCTTGATCGGTGTCCAAATATTTGTAAAGCATCTGAATTTTCTTAGGCAGAGGTCCCTGACAAAACCTACTTCCATGAGTCAGACCAATGCTGTGATTATGTCTGCTGTCACTTTTTTGTTGTTTTGAATGACTGCTTTGAATGTTTGAGTCACTGAGGGTCACTGCACAACTATTCAGCTATTTCCGACAGCAATGAGAAGTCTACTACTCCTATGCCATCTTAGTTCTCCAGTAAGAGCTGGATGTTCAAATGGTGCGATGGGTGAAACTATGTGTCCAGTGAGTCCTTTTCCACTTTATACATACAATTTCTCTGAAATAAAAACATCTGAAAAAGCATACATGGTGTTACTTTGTGGTGCTTTCTTTACATTGTCACAATGCAGGTTAATGCTTTGCTTCAAGGACAGGAAATTGCAACAACAATGTGCCATCACATGTTTTTTGCATCAAAGAAATTGGTCCCATTGTATTAATTTAAAATATGCATATATCACTGTGTAGGACTCACTTATGATACTAAGCTTTTGTTGTCCATTTGTTTCAGATTACCATTTTTGACACATAGTATTTTTCTTTTGCAACTTAAAGAAAAGAAATCCCAGGCTAATGTATTTGTGAAGGTTGAGGCATGCAGGTGTGGATTGAAATCCCAATAAAAATAGCAAAAACTTTTTTATTGCCATTCATGGGCTTTGGATCAGTTACAATTTGGGTTTCACAGGATGTTCTTTTGTTCAGAAACATCCTAGTGTAATCCCCAGCTAGAGGCAAAAATGTCCATTATGAATCAATGTAAAGTCATCAAATTGGTTTCATGCTGTATTTTTAATGACATCTTTTGCAATTGCAGCCAGTAACCTGAGCCATAGGGGCCATTGGTGTTCTAGGTATTAAGCAGAGCCACGGAAACACCATATGCTAAAATACTCAGGCTCCAAATAAACAAGGCAGACATAAAGCCAGGAAGCTTAAAAAGTATCTTCTGGGTTCTTTAACCTCAAGAAACTAATACATAAGAGTGACTCAATGATTTCAGATGCTGAAAATACTTACTATGAAAGTGGATCCTTAACTTTACTTTAGCAGGTTTGTATAAATTCACACCAGAATTTAGCTCCAGATAGGAGCTGCAGAGACCTAGTGACAATATCCTTGATAGTTTCAAAAAGCTACTGGGTCACTGGTAAAACAAAATATGGGTCTTGTGTCTCAGAGCACAGCCAATAAATTAACTGTGGAAAGGTGCCACTATTTTCTAAATTGTGTATGTGTGTATTTGAGGTCTTTCAGCCTTAACTTGTACCTAACACTATCACAGAGACCTGTAAAACTCCCTCCTCTCATAAGTTACACTTGAAAGATGACTTCATTTAAAACAATTTTTAAAAGATCATTATTACCTTAATAATGCTCTCTATTTATTTACACAAGGTTTTTAAAACAGTGGATCGTATTTAAGATTTACAAACATTTGTAGAGTGCATTGCAGCAGTAAATATACATGTATCTTTATCTCTACCTTGAAATAACAGGCCGTTTTGTTTTAGTATAAAGCACCATGAAAGTGCTAGGAGAACATAGTATGAGTAAAATTGCTATTCGCATTTCTTTAGCTATTGTGATAGTTTCTTTTAGCAAATTTTCATGTCAGATATTAGTTAGATTATTCCCTGCCCCTTGCTAGGTCAGTAAAATGAAAGATGGTGGTATGTAGTCACTACAAAGAAGGATTTCACAGCAAAACTAAGAATTGTTTCCTGGTAGAGTTCTGTCTTAGGCAGCTCTCTTTCTATCATGGTGACTGACTAGACAGTCCAGATTCCCTTTAGGAAAGGGACTGGTGTGCCATTACTATGACTGACCAAAGAAGTTTCCTGGAAAAATGGAGGGATACTTGAAACCGCTATTTTCTTCTCGAAAGGAAAAAGTCAACATCAAATATACATACACACACAGATATATATACACACACACAAATATATGAATGTTAAATGTGAAAACCTGAGACTAAAATGAAACCTTTCAAATGATGTTTTGAAATGTTGAAAGTATAGCTATTTCAAAATGCAATATTTCTTCTTCATTTCAGCATTTGTGAAGAAATATTACCATGACAATTGCTGATACTTAAACCTTTCTCATCCCATTTTGAGAAGAAAACATATGTCAAAATATCAACATTTCCCATGGGACAGGGATTTTGAACAGTTCTTATCAGTGTCATTTTCAGTAGCTTTTGCTTTGATGTTCATATCTGTCTTCAAAACAACTGCTGTTGGTTTTCTATCATTCAGAAAAAAAAAAAAAGCATGGAATCAGGAGATAAGGAAGGGACCTCATGAATTAATCTAATCTGTTCTCCTCAGTACCATGTAAACCTGATATGTGTTTTGTTATCAAAAATTACTCTTTGCAACAATCTGCTTTTTCCGAGACTGGGAAGAGTCATGTTGTATCATCCTAAATTTATACATGCTCTTTCATCACCAAAGAAGGATTCACCTCGTGTAATCTGTTGTTATCTGAAAGTCAGGCACCTAGTTGAAACTAATCAGCCATTCTCTGTCAATAACCACAGCAAAGAAAGACTTGTCTATCTTCCTTCAATATCAATAGGCACTGACAGAGAAAGATTTATCCATTGCAGAACACACAGAAGGACTCACCTTCCCAAAGTTAGTTCTCTCCTCTGATTATCATGGGAAAAGTAGATGTGATTAGATGCTTACCTTGAGATTAATTCTCACTTAGGTCCTCACCTAGACATGCTCATTTTATGTACTAAAGAATGATGTGACTTTTACTGTGGAGTTCAGTATTAGCATCTTTTACCTTTCTGTATCTCCTTTCACCTGAGAACTTCTTAGTGCTTCATAACCCTGAACTGGGAGTAAGATACGACTTTTTTTATAGTTAGTCAGACTAAATATTAAATAGAAATGGCATCACAAAATTTAACATTCAGCCTTTTGCCTTTGATGTTATGAGAATAAGGGACAATTAAGTGAAAAAAAGACAACGGAATTAAAATATCTTGTATCACCTTTTTCATAAGGTGTTATTAGCAAGATGTCCATCTACAAGCAAGTCTTCTCAAATAATAGAATTAACGCTTTAAAAGAGAATGTTCATGAAATCTGAAAGGCAACAGGTGAGCAGGATCAGTCAATATTAAGTGGTGAAACAATAACTGAAAAATGACATAGGATGTGAAAGGGAGAAGTAAGCCTGAATCCATAAAAGAAAGATCCCTACAGCCTTCTTGATTCTTTGTAGACACCAACATGAAGTAAGTGAACTGACAAATCATTCTACTTTTGAACATCCTTTTCTCTACCATCCTAAGTCATAGAGGAAAAGATCTATCGCAAAGTTGCAAACTGCAGTAGCTTTGTACCCTTTGGCTCTGTTCAATGTTAAAAATATAAGTAGCTCCAGTGAGATCAAACAACCTTTAACGAATCAGGACTTTAGGACATTTATTATTTAGTATACTACAGAAGAGTCTGGACTGTAGGAAAACCATGAATTAATCAACCTTTTTTTCAGATGAGGCAGGAGAAAGAAAGGAAAAAAAAGTTAAGACATTCCAGAGCATTGAACTATATGAGTGGATAGCTTAGTGAAATTTAGTGTTGAAGGACCTGCATAAGAAGGATCAATCCTTGTCTACTATGTGGATTCTAAATTCAAGCTACACTAGCTACAACGTATGAGAATGCATGAAGAAGAGAGTACTGTCATTGGATAAAAAAGTGGTGCAGATTGACCTCTGAATCTGGGAATCATCTCAGTTGCTCTACCTCACAAGCAAAATACGAATGTCTAGTGAAGATTCCTAGAGGTCTGATTTTTGTCAGAGGAAAGACGGACAAAATGACTACTGGAAAGCTAAAGATAAGAAGAAAAGATAGAACAGACTTCTATGTACTAATAGGTGGCATGCCCAGATTTCACCGAGCTGGCTTTTTTATTTCTTTCTTTTTAGTAACATAAGCATGAGTGGAAAACCAGTAAATATGAGGATTTGCATATTTTAAAACTGTTAAAATTGGGTTAATCTTCCATGCTAAAATTAATCTTCATGATTTTCTGCAATATGAAAACTTCTGTATACATGAAGTTTTCAAGATTCGGGCAACATTTGATCATTTATTTGGTCAATGAAAACGCAACAGTTAGAGATGCTGAGCAGAAACAAAGATCCATGCTTCATGGCCTAAGTCAAACACTACCCAAGTCTGAAAGGAAAGAAGAAAAGAATCATATTTTAAAATAGTTCAGAGATGCTTAGATTCCTATATATGTTACACACATACCACCCTATAATATATTAATAAGTATCTTGATGGCGGTAGATGTATAAGTTTATTCTCTATCGTTCTCTATCTCAGCCTGAAAGTTAAGAGAAAGCATTTAAGAGGAACTCTAAGAGCACTCCTTTGATGAATTTCACTCAAGTGCTGTTGATGGAAAGACTTGCACTTTGTTCTTTCTGGGAAGTCAAGATGTTTTTTGTTTATTTGTGTCTTTTTTAAACCACCGAATTTAATTGCTTGCTTCCCTGACTGTAATGAAATAAGAAGATAATGAGTTTTTCATTGTTCACTAATTGTATACTAAAGATGAGACACAGTCAGCCAACTGTAAATTGCCGCTTTACTGTAATGTTTGGATATTTCAGTGCAAATAGTCACAAATACATCTGTTCCTGCATAAAGTGAAATGTCTGTGTTATGAAAACAAGCTGAAGTAGAGAGCAATAAAAAAATAACTATCATGACTTCTGTTGATTAGGATTTGGTGTATTGTTTGAGGAGCTTTTGACATCTCAGAAGATGCTTGCATGTTTCAACGCCATAAAGACAGGTGATAATTCAGCAGCTTTTCGTGTTCTACAGTATTTAGAAATGCGAACCTGGAACTGATATTCACAGATAATATAAATCCTAAGATCTAAGTAACTTTGCAATGCAAAATGACAAAAACTGTTAAGGCTCAACAGGCGCCATCTTCTCCTTGTATCAGTTGTTTCTAAAAATAAAGGCTCCCAAGGTGAGTTAAGCATCAAAGTTATGTTAACTTTGAATTTCCTGGCACGTGTGTGTTCTCAATTTTTTTCTGCCTATTTTGGGAGTGGGTTAGATTTAACATTCTAATCTGACACAAAGTTCCCTGAAGGATCCAGATAGAAATTTTAACCCTATTGAGTTTAACGGCAGCTTCAGTATTAATATAAAAGTGACTAGGATTTCATGTTAAAACTTTCAATCAGATCATCCATAATGTATAAGATTCAGTTCAGAGGCAGAAAATGACTGTTTAATCAGCAAGCCCATTTCTCTGTGGAACAGGGAGGTGTGAGTAGACAGTGTTTCATAACGGACTTGATACAAAACTCACAGAAGAAAAAGAACAGACTTATGTAAGAAAAACAACAGACTCTTGTAGACTTTTGGTGACTTTGACAATATTCAATATGACCACTGTTCAGAATTATCCCACTTCTTCCTAACAGCTCAGCTCCCTTTAATAAAATACCCAACCTGCTTCATTCTACAGAGAAACATATTTAGTAGTTATTTAGTAATCACAAGATACTGAAGCATGCTCTCATAGTAGTAAAAAAAAGGTATCTAATTTCAATTACAGTCTTTTCAAGCATTATTTGCTCTGTCCAGCTTTTCCATTGGGAAATAATAAAAAGGACTGGATTTGAAAATAATAAATTTTGCATATATTGTACCATGGGAAGGCATTAATTTTGGTTCCAGAGGGGCATACATCTATATACACCAGTTGCATTTGTCCTGCCATTAACCATTCTGCGACACAGCACAGCATGGCTGGTGACGCAGCCTGGCAGCTAGCAGGGCTGGAAGCAGAATGACATCCAGCTGCCTAACACGTGAGATAAGCCATTCCACGTGCTCTCTGCCTTTGCCGGTGAGCTTGTGTCTGCTCCCAGATCATCTGAGACCAGCAGAACGATTACTGGGGAGTGCCTTGTGGGGATCATTTGTTAAAAACCATATTTAAAAACCAAACTGTTTTAGGGAAACTGGTAGTATAATACATTTCACTGAAGTTAGGCTGTGAACATTTTGGCTTAGCTGATTTTTCAAATTATTATTATTTAAGTGTTTTTTGAGTTCTGGCTAACTAAACTTACACACACCAATCTGGTTTTTTTAGGGTCACACAATTTGCACAAAACTCTGGGTGATTTGGCAATGCCTTGCATGCCATTGTTTATTTATTTTCTGAGCCCTTCCACTTTTTTTCCATTTCGTTAAGGAGAAAAATGAAAGCAGAGAGAGTCACAGTTTGGAAACAACTGTCTGATAAGCCCATGCTGGCAGGACCATTTTTATATTTAGTATTATTTTATATTTTATAT
>NW_009235798.1:0-10645 GCF_000690835.1 Fulmarus glacialis
GCTGGCCACGGGCGCTGCTCCGAGCCGCGGCCCCGGAGCATCCCGGGTCGCCTTGTGCCCAGAGTCCTGGCCCTCTCTGCTCTGGTGGGATTGTTGAGCCCAGCCACGTGCACAGCATCTTTGATTCTTCCTTGCGGTCAGCTTGGTCGTTTTTATGACTCTTTTTTGAACTTTCTTTTTCTGTTTATACCTAGCGAAGTATGGCTACTTAAAAAATAAACAGCAGCAAAATTGCCGATCTGGCCCAAGTGGAACAATTGTTGACTTCTGGCTGGGAGAAATGGCCCTGCACGCCCCCAAACCGGAGCCGGCCCTCCCTGCCTGCACCCCTCCCTGCCGGCTCTCGGCTGCCTTTGCCAGTTGCTGATCTTGAAAGCACGTGTGTGTTCACCACAGTAAAACCCTGTTGCTCCCTCCCCAGCAGTGATAAGACATACTAAAACCTGCCTGTGCAGCAGTCCCTGCTTTCTAGGACGTCCAGGAGCACAGAGGGGCCGTCTCGGGGGCACTGCTGGGTGAATTGCTTTGCTAGTGTCCGAAGCTGCTGTGCTGCGGCGCAGCCCATCTGACGGCTGCTTAGCTGTTTTCAGATACTTTTCACGCCTGTTCTTCGGCGAGTGGGTCTCTGCCGACGTCTCTGCTATCTCCACTCTCCGTGTTCGCTCTTCCCTCACTGGTAGTTTCTGCTCGCCAGGTAGCTGTGTACTGCCTGGCAGTGGTGGTGATCCCTTCTTCTTGTTTTTAAGGAGTTAGCAGAATAGCTGTTGTTTAGACCATCTCCCAAGCTCAACACATTGATTTAATAAATTAGTTGATATGGACTCTCATGGTAGGTTAGTTGAAATATTTATTCAATTGAGTTGGACAGCAATATTCACACAGATTGATAGCTGGCTCAAGAACCATATGAAATAAGTAAATATAAAAGATTATTGCTTGTTTCCTTTCAGCAACTTTGTAATTTAAAAAAACCCCAAGATTTCCCACGGTTCTAAAGGTATAATTGCTGGAAGAAAAAGTGCAGTGCTTTAGGGTACCACTTTGCAAACGTGGGTCCTGCTGGGCAGACGATGGGATGATTTTCTACGTACCTTTCTACGTGTCTTTCCTTCTACCCAGCACAGGTCTCTGTTTAACTCAGAGGGGCAAAGAGGGAGCTGTCGCTCCCAGGGCAGGGAAGCCGCCTGGCTTTAGTCCAGGCCTTTTCTTCAGGTGCGTTTGCCGGAGCGTTTTGCTACTCGTGTGCCAAGGTCAGCTTGTGCTGCAGTAGCTGCCATGTATGTGTCTGTGAGCACCGGGACCCTCGTCCCAGTGTGCCGGCATGGCAGGGCCGCTTGTGGCCACGTTGCTCCCCGACTCTCCCGCTCCCTGGGTCAGAGTCGGCTTCTCGTAACCTTTGGGACTGATCCGTAACTTTGTGCCATTGCTCCGGTATCTCTCGCCCACCCTGCGTGGGTCATTTTCTCTCCCCTGGCGCCTTCGCTCTTGGTTCACGGTGCAGCACGGCGTTAGAGCACGCGCAGGGAGCAGCGCGGCTCCCGGCAGGTCCCAGGGTCTCCTCCAGGAGCCGACGGCAGATGAGCTGATCTGCAGGGCCGCGCGGAAGATCTGTGGTGCTTGTGATGGCAAGCAAAGCGCGGCCTCCACGTGCCACTTGTGCTGCCTGGCGTCTCTCTGTGACATTTTCTGGGTGCTCTGTGTTTGTACAGAGTGTGGCAGAAAAGTCTGGTGGCGGCTGGGGCTTCTGGGTACTGTGATATGAATATTTAATAGTAATTCAGTTGTTCATACTCACTGCAGGCTGGAAGGTATGACACAGCATTAGAAAAACAAATTATTTGACCATTTTCAGGGCCACATTTCTGAAAGGCAGCAATAAAGGTTTGGGTACAAAAGTGCGCTTGCAAATCTCTGTATATTTACTTCTGTCTATCACGCGATCACGTTATTTATCAAATATAGAGTTGAAAAAATACTGTAGAGCAACAGGCAATATAGAGGCCTGTTAGTATGGCTGCAACATCTTATTAGAACGTACGGTACCTTCAGGGAATAAGGAATGTAAACAGACAGTGTTTCAGAAAGAAACATCCAACCATATATTATTAAGACACGAGGCAACAAGCGGGCAGCGCTGTAGCAGTGTTGTACGCCCAGGTGCCCTTTCGGGGAGGCCTGCGCGGGGCTCTCATCGCGTCTGCGTCACCGCGGTCTCTCGGTGGAGTTACCTTCTCTAACTGTATTACTTGCTGTATTAATACAAGTTGTGTGTTTCTGCGGGATAGCAACTGTCTGCCAGAGAGGCTGAGACCGAAGCTTTGTGCGCCGTTATTCTGGGCTCCTGAGCTGCCGTTCATGGAACTGCGCAGGTAGGTCTGGACCGCAGGGCCTGGCCTTGCCCGTCACCCGCGGCGAAGGCTGCGGGAGCATGAAAACAGGTACAACAGTCCGCTCCAGTGGCAGGATTTTGGGAGGCAAACCGCAGCCATTTTAAGGGTGCTCCTCCGCGAGACCTGCGCAGGGGTGACAGCTGCTGTCGCGGGCATTTCCAGCCGCGGGGCTGTGCAGGCACGGCAGGCAGGTTGGTCTGGTCCAAGGGCTCGTGATGCTGAGTAATTGCTCCAAGAAAACGTCAGGGGAGGTTTGAGGAGGGAGGCACCACCAAATATGGAATTTTATTTTCCATCAGGCAGTGAAAACACAGTTCCCTGGTCCCGCTAAAAACTTTTTCCCAGGCCGGCTGCTGAACTTAGTAAGAAGGGATTTTTTTCAGTAGTCGGGGGGCGGGGAGAGTGTTCTTTTTTAAATCAATGGAGATAGCAGAAACCCCACTGTAAATTTCTAGGGCAAGTGGCAAGCTGGTTTACGGAATGCAGGGAGATGAGAACCTCTGGCTTACGGAAAGCAGCATGAATTAATAATCATTTAATTGGCTTCTCCATTATGTTGCTGGGTTGGGAGATGGAAGTTTAGATGAAGGGGCTGTCAGTGGTACTTTAGCTAAAAGAATCTGATGGCTGGGAGGCGGGGTGGCGACTCCCTTCCCACCAGGCAGCTTTGGGGGCCCTTGCCAGTTTTGCCTCTGGACCTAGCAAAGGAAAGGATCCCCGCTTCCAAGGAAGCGTCCCATCTCACCTCTGAAGTAATGCCTGGGAGGATTTCTCCTCCTCCTCTGAAAAGCAGAAGCTGCCAAGGAAGAGCGAGAAGACAAGTAGGTCTCCGAGAAGTGCCGTGGCAGGCCAGCACGCCTGCAGCAGCGCCGTCCCGTTGCGCTTGGCTTTCGGGTACATTTGTTGAGAAATGCCGATGTTTCTCTAAGGTCAGCAAATCTGTACTAAATCCATTTAAAGAGTCAAAATAATAAAAATACTAATTGATACATAGTCGTACATCGTACTTTAAACCCAGCTTCCTCTTTCTGTTCTGCAAGGCCTGTACTTCTAGAGCGTGGTCTTGGACGTGGTTTAGGGCGCAGGCGTTGTGCTCCACCTTCTTTGGTGCTGAGCTGCTGTTCGGGGCCGAGGCCCTTTTGACATTTTCGGCCGAGGACATTTTGTCCCGTCCACTCTGTGCAGACGCAAAGGTCCCGTGCAGCTGCTGGAGGGCTCTGCAGGCAGGCGCCGAGCTGCGTGTCCTCGTTTCTCCAGGCAGAAGAGAGTTCTTAATTCCTCTGATCTGTGATGTGGACTGAATGTGTCACTTCATGTGTTTGGCTGTTTATCAACAATAAACTTCGGTCTCAGTGTTAAAATTCCTGCTTGAGCTGTCAACTCAAAAAATAATACTTAGAACAAATACTCAGTATGCGTTTTTCAGAACTCTGCAGCAAACCAGTTATTCTGGGGTCTGGACAATCATTAATAATTCTGGTTTTGAAGGATTAAAGTTATAGGTTGGATCAAGTGCATTTAATAAAATTGGGCACTTTGGAGATGGTAAGTAAAAGTAAATTTTAATTACGTTTTACTTTTCCTTAATTCTAAGCAGGCTGCTTCCCAGTAGAAAGGAAATAAGAAAATACCCTGTCGTGACTCCAGAGGTTACAGCTAGTGTTCAGCAACTATGGTGTGGTTGACAGTTGGGTTGCTGAATTTAGGCGCTGCATCTGAAAACATCACATTGGTGAACTGCTAGAAGCGATGCACAGTGAAGTCGGTGGCAGAGGGTGAGGACTTGAGCTCCTCGTGCTTCGCTGTGCTAGTGCAGATCCCACCGCCGGTGGGGACACCAGGGGTTTTGTAAGTGTCCAGAGCTCACCTGGCTTTATTAATGCGATTCTGTAGGTATTTCACAGTTCTTACTCTGTTGCCAAAACTGAAAGCGTTATCATCCTTTATTTGGAAAGGTGACCCATATACAAGAGCAGAGACTTCTCCAGTCATCCCTTTTCCTCCCTCGCATCCCCCGCCCCTCTTGCAGGCTGGCAGTGCCAGCATGGCTCATGGCAGCGCTTGTCAGTAGTTTTGCGGAGCAGATGACACTCAAAGATTTGAAGCGGCGGTTGATAGATAGAGCCTGTAGAGACCCTGCCTGGACCACGTAGGAGACACAATCACCATCCGGGGCAGAGAAGTCTAAGAAGTCGTGGCTGGCATTGTCGTCCCAGCCTGGTGGAGGGCTGGAGCAGAGCTCGCATGGCTGTGTGACTGTGCTGGCAGACCTGAGGTCTCCGGACGCTAGTCCCGCCGCCTGACTGCCTGATTGGGGCTGGCACTTCAATTTCCGAGGTCACAGCGAGGAGTGGTCAACATCGACAGCAATTAGCCTCCTTATCGGGGCCACTCACATCACACAAGGCTCGGCAGGGCATTTTAAGGCAGGGTGGTCCTCCCCCCGCCATAGTGCTGGCTCTCGGTGGTGGTCTCTGCCTTCCCAAACCCACCGCAAGGGACGGCTTTCCTCGGCAGAGGAGCAGCTCAGGCAGGTCCAGGGTGGTGCCGTGTTTCTCATGCTCCAAGCACATTTTATTAGTAGGAAGTAAGGGAGACCAGCTTTGGTCCTGTAGACATCTTTAATGACTTTCCAGTTCTGAACCCGAGGGAGAATCTCGGGTTCAGCCAATGGATCGACCTGAGAAGCAGCCCATCTGTTCTGCGCAGGGGGCAGAGCGGGATCTGCGTTGGTGTCCATAAGTCAGCCCTGACACCTCCTCAGAGTCATTTTACTCAAAGAAACTCTAGGTTTGGATGTTTTAATGGAGTTGGCAGCACAGTGGGGTCCTGTGGTTTTGGTTTCAGATACAGCCTGGACTTTACATCCGAGCATGGCGGCTGTGTAACCAGCCAGGGCTGAAATACCAGGCATGCAGCAGGGCAGCGCTACAGGGAAGGAAATCACCTCTAAGCAGGCTTTGGCATGGCCAGGTCTACCAGGAGAAATTTAGTAGCCTCAGAGCTCTTCTGATCCCTGCCTCCCTCTGGCCGTATTGTAATCTCTTTGCAATACCTGTTTTCCCTCTCCTGGAAGTTATTTTTCCTCTGTTTAGCTGAACGCTTAGAGGTGGGGTCTGGCAGGGGATGCAGTTAGAAATGGGGATTGTATTTCATACTGTGATGTGGTACTTTTCGAAATACCGCTCATGCCAGTGAATGGAAGGATCTTGGAGAAGGAAGCTGTTTACCTGGATCTTACTCTGACAGCATCTTCTAAAACAAGGAGCGGATACCAGCAGGTTCACAAAGAGAGTAAGAGACAAGGGGAAGAGTATGGGGGGACCGGTCTAAGAATGCTACAGTGCCTTGTTAATCGGCAGCCGATCCATCATATTAAATATCCAGCTGTCATATATTACCTTTCAAGTGAAAATGAATAACTCCCATTAAGGGCGAAATGGGTTTGAAGTCGATTCGAGACAGATTAAAGTACTGTTATGAATGTGTGTTCGGGGAGGAGGAGACGGGGGCTGTGTATAATATACTTGTCCTTACAGTTTTTAAATAATAGATGTCCCACAAATTTATGTACTGCAGGCTGCCAGGGTTCGGGGGAGGGGTAAAGGTCAGGGATGTGCTTCTTGGAGTGCCTCAACTTGCACAGTGTTTTGCTGTTGACTTCTGGGCTCATTTGCCGCCTTCTGTTTTGCTGAAATAAAATCATCTTGGTACACTGTAAGATTGTCCGGGTCCCGTCCCAGCACAAGGCTGTAGGCTGGGTCCTGCTGCTGGTCTGCCATTATGATTTTGGTGGGACCGCTTGCTGGGAGTACCCTCAGATGCTCTTCCCCGAGGCGCATGGGCTGAGCTGGCCTGTGCCGTCCTGGCAGCGTGCCGCTGCTTCCAGCACAGAATGCAAGTCAGTTGGGTTGACGGCCACAGCTTCCAGCCGTCTCCAAGGCAAACGTATTCCAGAGTGTTCATATGCAAAACGTCCTAGGTGAGCCAGGAGTATGAGTTCTGCTTTGTTGAGTCAGTCCAACTGCTCGTGGAGATGACACATTGGCCTTCACGTCTGACCAAGCATTTGTGTGTTGGACATAAACTCAGGACAAGACTCTCCTGCACCTAACAGGTTGTAAGTAGCCCACAGAAATAGCTGAGATTTCTCTTCTAACTATAAATGACACAGTTCCCCTACTGTGGAAGATAATCAAGAATGAACTTTTTTTGGCCAGGCATGCTTTGTAGAATATAAGTTAGTCCACAAACTCATCCTCCTCCAACGCCTTGGTATATGTTTCAAGAAACAGCAGCAGAGTAAGTGGAAGTACTGTCTTTGTCCAACGTAAGCATCTTTAGGGATGTCCTGATATAAATCTCTTTTTGTTGCAGCACCAGCCAGCCAGGCAGAGAAGGAGCTGACAGAGCCTCCAGCATCCTCTAAACGAATATCGTTTCCCAGCAGCTCTGAGTCGCCTCTCTCCTTTAAATGGTCAAAAACTTCAGAGGAGACCAAATCAGAGCAGGTAAGGAAGAAGAACCCAGATTTTTGTGCATCTACAAGCAGGTAATTTGTTTCATATGTGCCAAAAGCAAAGAATAAAATAGGAGAAGGAGGATGAAAGGTGATAACTGGTGGTAGGAGAAGGCGTCGAATTATTAAAGTCTAGCTGTAAGGAAAGAGGAAAGCAGCAGCTGTAACAATTGCATGATTCATTTGTCTTGCTCTGCAGATGTATCAGTGTCCATATTGCAAGTACAGTAACACAGACGTGAATCGACTGCGGGTGCACGCCATGACCCAGCACTCAGTGCAGCCCATGCTCCGCTGCCCACTCTGCCAGGACATGCTGAACAACAAGATCCATTTGCAGCTGCACCTCACCCATCTGCACAGTGTGTCACCTGACTGTGTCGAGAAACTCATCATGACGGTAAGTGGCTGCGTAGTCAAGCACGTCTGCTGCCTTCCTAGCAAAGATGAAGAGTGAAGGGATGGCCTGACCTGCGCAGGCTAACTTTGCTGTAGCGGGCAGCTCCTTCATCTGTCAGGGCTCTGTCATTTAGGGTTTTCTCATCCCTGCATGTTTTGTCTGCAGAGACTATCTTGTCCTTGTTTGAGCACTGTGGAAACTGGCAATGTTGCAGTGTTGAGTAATTTCCCTGTGAAGAGATTAGAATAAATATGATTTCCTTCAACTACTGAGGTCATTGCATGGGATCGCATTTTGCACAGAAGCTTCTGGGAGATGCTGTAGTTGATGTGCTGTGCTGTCCTGTTGCAGAGAGAACGTGCTCATGTGTTGATGAGCACTTCCCAGGAAGGACAGCCAGGGTGATTAAGGTAACATTACAGGAAATTAGATATCAGGTTTCTGCTTAAAATATGATTTTAAGAACCAATGGAGTAACTTCCCTTGGCGGTCTCATCTCGTGGAGAGGAGACAGTTCTATTGTACTGCCCATGTTCTGCACTTCGTTCACTTAATGAGGATCATTGTTGTGGTTGTATGAGATAAGTTGGATCTGTTACTTCTGTGAGGAGTCGCTCCATCCAAAATTAAAATGCTTTTGTTGTGCAACAATTCCCTTTTTTCAGGGTAACCTGAACATGCAAGGGATATGGTGGTGTTGACCCAAGGGAGGTAGAACCTTACAGGACTGTTGAATACTAGAGCTACTGTTTCAAGTGCTGTTTTTAAGATGTTTTGAAATGCTTGGTTTTAAAATTTAAGCATAGGCAGTTAAACTTCTTTGAAGTAGGAAGTTAGCCACTGAAGTGTGGAGTGAAAATTCGCTAGATAAAGTCAACTGTCTTCACGTAGAGCTCAAAACTTGTAACAACTTCACTTCTCAAGCTGTTTGTCAAACGGCATTATGCCTGTGTGATGGCTATTGCAATATTCTGATGGGGAGCAGAAACTTCAGACGGCAGATGGTGGTTCAGCACACACGCGTTTGCACCAGGCTCTTGTTCTGCCCTGCATCCTTGTTTTAGCACCTACCATGGGAATCCTGCTCCAACACCGTCTCCGAGGAATCAAAATTCGTCTAACTCTAGAGCTAGTGCTTGGTGGGAAGCAGTAAATTAGCAGTGCAGTGTTCAAGTTCTCCTTTGTGAGATGTGGGTTTGTGCTCTGGCTTGCTTTACCCCAGAACCGCTGACCCAGAGTCTCTCTCTGCTGCTGGCATACACGTGGTCATGTGTGCAGCTGCTGGACCTCTTCTGCGGGTCTTGTACCTGCTGTCATGGTGCAAAAATGCTCATAAAGGCTTACCCCACTCTCCAGCGCTCAGGCACTTGCTTCAGTAAATAACATTTTGAGTCCCAGCATGTTTCTTTCATGAATTCCCTTTTCATAGGTTTCACATGAGTGCGCCTTTCCATTTGCTAGTGTCAGTTTAAGATACAGGTAGAATTAATAAGGCACATTTTCAAAAACCCTTCTAAATTCACAAATGGGATGTATTATCAGATTTCTCCACTGTTATTTCTTTGGTATAATCTTCAGGGCAAGGTTGTGTCTGCATTTAAGAACTTGTGGCCAAGTATATAAAATAAGTGTTTATTTTTATTCCTGTCAGTTCTTTCTCTTTGTGATTTTTTTTCTTGCACCCCATTTCTGCTTGTTTTTTCCCTTCTTTGCCAATTCCTGACAACAGAGGTGAATAATACCGTGTTTGTCGTAATACTCATGTTCTTTATCAGCTCCCCTCCTGTGACATCATCTGAGCAAGCACATGCAGCGTTGCCCAGCTTTCCTCTTACAGTTCTCTCATCTTCTATGACCCTTCAGTCCTCTCATGGCTCCTTCTCAAACGCCTTTATGCTTTTATCTTCCCCCTTTGCTTTACCAGCTACCTCTCCTCTCATTTTTCTGCCCTCTCTCTTGGCCCCATCGGGCTCCGCCATAGGTGCGTCCTGCGCCCCAGCAGGCTGCAAAGGCTGGCGGTGGCTGCTGTGGGACCAGTGCTCCCGACCGACCGCAGGAACCACAACTGCCCCAAGTAGGCGCCGCGTTGTAAAACCCATTAACAGTCCCGCCAAGCTGAAGGTCCCAGCAATCTCTGAATAACAAAATATAGAGAGGGAGGGAAAAAGAGCACCAGCAGTTCATGAAGCCTGCGAAGCTGGCCGTGCCCGCTCTAGAAGGGTGTAGCTCTGTGCTGCCGACCACTCGTGCACCTGGGTCAAGGAGCTGTCCCTTGGTCTCTGTGACCTGCATCCATTTTGATTGGTCGTGCTTAAGTGTGTAAATACCTTCTGAGCACTTGACCAAATCTTGGGAGCTTTTAACTAAATTGATGGAAGACGTTTTGACCTTAGAAGAGCAGTGAGCAGAAGCTGTGCCCCTTTCTTACGCCAGCAAGCATAACCGGTTTGCTAGGCATCTGTTACGCTGATGTGAAATGGTTCACTCCTGAGCTGGGCGGTTGGCAGAACACGCGGTCTGGACCAGGTGCAGCTGGGCTGGTCCATCCTCTTGGCCTGAGCAGGTCTGTGTCCTCCAGGATACAGGGAGACTGGCAGAAGCCACTTGTTAAGGAGCTGGGGGACAACCCACAGAGGATGTGCGTAGTACTATGGGGGACAGTCCCCTTAGGTGAGCGCAGCTGCTGTGCGGGAGCAGGGCCTCATCCTTCTGCAGAGCACAGGACGTTTGCTGAGAACCGTGGAGACTGGCTTAGCCGTGAAGCTCATACTCTTGCCTCTTCCTGGTTTTTCCACCTTGCCATTGCCACTGGCCCTGGGCAGCTATTTCCTTTGGCACCCCGAGATATGTCCAGGGAGGAAGATTGTCTCTCCTGCTTCAAGTCAAGTAGCACGTGGGTCAAAAGGTGGTTCTTTTTTGCATTAAATGACAGATATTTTGAGAAATGGTATGGCTTGTGCAGAATGTGGCAGCGTCAAAGGTTCCTAATTTTGCTCATTCTAGCTAAGATTCCCGTCTCAGTCTGATGTGTGAGTCGGGTCTTGGTGCCACCGCGAGGGAATTGCAGTCCAGTAAATGGGAGCCAGGTCCCTTTCGACACAGTGTCTTTGCGCTCGGTGTTTGGAGGAGGCTCCAGTTAATAATACCTTATCAGACGCCTTTCAGGAACCTGCAGTGTCTAATATGTCTGTTGCCATAGTAACAGCTGCTTGCTTGTGCTCAGCATCTCGGAGCTGGCTGTTTCGTGCCCCCTCCTTTTCATATCAGCGAGCAGCCCGGCTGGCTGTCCCACGGGACACCCGGGTCCTCCCCGCCGGCCCAGGCGCTGGGACGGGG
>NW_009235799.1:0-1472 GCF_000690835.1 Fulmarus glacialis
TTCCCGCCGCACCTCCGGGAACCGGCGCTGCCAGTCCCCGCCGCTGCCCAGAAGCTGAGAGGAGCGCGGGGGCTCCGAGGCTGCCGTCCTGGGGAACTGCCGCAGCAATATTGCGATTGCCCTTTAAACGGCAAAAAAAAAGGGGGAGAAAAGAAAAAGAAAAAAAAAAAAGATGAAGGCGCTTAAATGTCTCCTGCTAAAAGTGGAGAGCAAATCTCAGTTGCGATGGCTCTGCTAAAACTTGATCATGCGGGATTTCAAGCGGTAAAGAGCTGCCGGGCTTGTATTTACTGCGGTGGGAACAAGTTGCAGGATGAAATCCAGGCATTAAGGGACCTATTTTCCACTTCGTTGTTTGCAAAGGAATCTACTGAAATGACTTTGAGGATCTTAAAACTGGAACTATGTGGAGGGAGAATGCAGTAAGTATCGCCTTTCCGGCGAGCACCGATACGCGCCTGTAGTTGGGAACGGGCTCGGAGGCACCGGGCGCCGCGCAGGGATGTCAGCGTTGCCGGCTCTCGCGGTTTAGTTTCTAGTCAGCACCGAGGACCAGTTCGGGAATGCCGGTTGCCTTGCCTGACGCGCCAGCGTCCTACATTTAACTGGGGTTGCTTGAAGAAGTATCTTTATACGTATTTACTGCAAATAGTGAATGAAAAATCAAAGCAAGCCGAGCTTTTCGTGGAGGGATCTGCTAGCGTGTGTCTCCCTGGGTTTGTTTATGATAAATTGAGAATGAATCTGTTCCGATAGAAGATCAAAAAGAGCTTCATCCCACACCGATTTAGCTGTTTTCCAGATTATGCTGGTTTTGAACCTCTCAAGAAAACTCTTGCCTGTGATCATGTGAATTAGTTTACTTCTAGCTGCTCTTCCCAGGTTGGATGTCTCTTCCCTTATCGCTCAAACCCGTGCATTTCTCTTGGAAGCAAACGGGCAGTTGGGACCCCAGGATTTTCCAGACCTGGATAGGATGAGGGACACTCCCCGGACGGCTGCGGGCTCACGGGCACTGCTGTTAGGAACGAGCTTAAATTTATTTCTAGGTGAAGGGCGGGGCTTCTAGCTGCTCTTCCCAGGTTGGATGTCTCTTCCCTTATCGCTCAAACCCGTGCATTTCTCTTGGAAGCAAACGGGCAGTTGGGACCCCAGGATTTTCCAGACCTGGATAGGATGAGGGACACTCCCCGGACGGCTGCGGGCTCACGGGCACTGCTGTTAGGAACGAGCTTAAATTTATTTCTAGGTGAAGGGCGGGGGGGGGTTCGGTTCACATGCCACATGAGATTGAAGTATATTTTTTTTCCCCCTGTCAAAACTGCAACCTGACTAACGGCTTTTCATCGTCTCCTCTTCTCCCCCACGTTGTCCCGTCCCGTCCCCCCCGTGTCCAGCCCCCCTTTGCCTGTCTTCCTGTCCGCGTAGCTGCCCTCCCGGGATGCGATGTCGCTCGCAGGCTGCGGCGGGGA
>NW_009235800.1:0-20364 GCF_000690835.1 Fulmarus glacialis
GGCCCGGCTGGCATCGGGAATAGGGTCGGTGGTGCCCCAGAGCCACGTGCGGTGCCCCCGCGTGCAGCCTCTGGAGCAGGGGTAGGGAGGGACCTGGTGTGGCATACGCTAAAATAAGTTACTGAGCAAAAATAAGTTGAGTAGTCATTTTACTGTTTGCAGTGTGCCCAGGGGTTTTAATATGCACTTACTCTGACACCCCTCCCTCTCCAGCTATGAAACGATTTGTAAGGTTGCCAAATACTCTTCACCTGTTCATTTTGACATCCTTTTTTTTTTTTTTCTTCCCTAAATTTTGGTTGCTGCACCTCTGTGTCTAGGCCAGAGCCAGCTGTGCCAAATGTTGATTTGGAGAACACTCAGGCAGCTGAGTTGTGAATACTTGAAAATTGGAACTAGAAACTGCTGACACACTGACTTGCTGAAATGGATTTTGTTCTTCATTTTATTCTTTCACTCCTCATCTGCAATGGTCTTATGACCACTCTTATTGTTTTGTTTCATTAACAAGTGGTGTCAGAAGTCTTGAGTCATACAAGGTCAGCTATAACACGTTGCTCTTGAGAAGGCTTCCTCTGCACGTTATTCTGAAATACTTAATTTTTAGTCCTTGACTCAGCTAAGAATCCCATTCTATCAGTTTTCTCTGGGATGAAAAAGTATTTATGGTTAATATTCTTAAGAGCATATTTGAAAGTTATAGTGGAAGTTGTGGTGGTTACAGATACTTGCGTGTAGTAAAATCCTTTTTGATCCCTCTCGGCAAACTCAGTTGTGGAATTTCTGTAAAGATTCCTACAAGGATTCTTGTGTTCCCGACTTGCACAGAACTTGAGCAGTTACATCTGCCAGACATCTGAGGCTCCAGGATGTGAGGATAACAATGATTTTTAGTATAGCAGTTAATTTCAACAACATCGGCAGCAACAAAAACATTCTTTTTCAAGCTGGAGTTCTGCCCGCTCTCGTTCTTGGGGGACTCCGTGGGCTGTCCTGACTTTGTGCCATCGTGGCTGCAGATGAAGCCTTAGGTGGGTCAGTTGTTGCGGGAGATGTAAGGCTTTCCCCCCTCGGGAAGGAGGATGGGTGAGTCAGAGGAGGAGCGAGGATAGCGTCTTCCTGGAGGAGCGGGTGCAGTAGGAGGGAGTCCCTCTCCTCGGTCCACAGCTGCAGTGTATTTGCTGAGCTGGGTACAGTATGCTCTTCCCGTCTCTCGGTTGGGGCTTCAGGGCTTCTCTTGGGGCATTGTAGCTGGGGTCCTCAAAAGCAATAGGTCTCTGGCCAGAGATTAAAAAAAAAGTTGAGGCAGATGAGGTGGTTCAGTCTGGACTGTCCTGGGCTTCCAGCTTCACTTGAATTGCACTCTCAGGATTCACTTCAGAACCGTAAGGCCTAGAAATGAGCTTGAGAAGCAAAAAGGAAAGCTGAGTGTACAGCATAATGTCAGGGTTTGATGAGTTGGAGCCCTCAGCAAGTGCTGTACTGCTTGGGTCTCAAGCTAGTACTGGGTCTCCCAGGGACTCTGAAATACTGCCGTTTCTTAGTGGGCTGGAGGCCAGTTGCCAGTGGTGGTGGAAGGGTGCTTGCAGGGATGCGTTTCTTCCCAGTTTTGTCACTTTTCCAAAGCTAAAGAGCACGTGTAGGGAGGGTTGCTATTTTGAGATGAAGTGAGGAGGTGCAACTTCCAACTGGACTTGCACATGTCCTTTTGGAAAACGGCTTTTTTTTTTTTTTTTTTCCGCTTTACTAGAGATGGCGTTTGGGAGGAGGGTGGGAAGGAGGGCTGCTGGTGTTGCAGGCCTGGGAGCTGATGGAGATGATAGGAGTTGGCCCTTGTTCACAATATGGATTCTGAACTTCAACAAATCTTGTAGCAAAGGCAGGGGATCCCTCTGTCTTGAAGCATCCTGGGAATTAATTTTTTTCCTGTGTGTGACCTGGAAATAGTAGCTGAGGAAATAGCTCTCCAGCTTGCCAGTGATCTTTAGTACAGTGCATTTTCCTTACATAGTATCTGTATATACTTTTGCTTTGTTTTGTTATCTATATATCACCCTGTTGTATGTGAGAATCAGTAGCTGCTGGCACTTTCTGCTTAACCCTTCTTGCCATGGCTTCCAGCAAATAAGCATGTGCTTTTCTATGTCAGAGACTAGACGTTTTCCTATTTTAAAATGTCTCCTTGAGGAAACTGGATATGTTTGGGGCTGATTACAGCTTTCTGCAATCAGAAGTTTAACATTCCACATTCTAATTCTTGCCTTTTGTTGTTTTTGGCTTTCTTCTAGGCTACGGAGAGCTAAATGGTAACGCAGGAGAAAGAGAAGTGTCATTAAAGGGCCTGTGCTCTGATGAAACTACCACTCCAGGATCCAGGGTACCCAATGGCAGCCAGCAGCTCGTAGACACTAACGTGACCCCAAAGCAGACTGTGAAGGCCAGTGCTTTGGGGAAAGCTGGAATCAAAACCAAGAACTTCATTCAGAAAAATAGCATGGACAAAAAGAATGAGAAGTCCTATGAAAATAAACTTAGAGAAAGCCAGTCCTCAGACAAGCCAGAGGGAGTGTCTATTCCAAACGGTGTGGTAACCAATAATTCTAGCTATATCACAAATGGCTATGTAGGCAAAGGGGCCGATAACGATGGTAGTGGCTCCGAGAGTGGATATACTACACCTAAAAAACGGAAAGGCAGGCGCAACAGTGCCAAGGGTTGTGAGAACTTGAATCTAGTACAGGACAAAATAATGCAACAGGAGGTCAGTGCACCAACCTTAAAACAGGAACTTGAGAGTTTCAAGCCTGATTATAGTGAACAAAAGGGGAACCGAATTGAAAATACTAAGCCTGTTTGGAAATACGAGGCTGGGGCTGGTGGAGCAGGTCGGGGAAAGCCTGGGCTTGGGGATGTACAGCGGAAAAACTCTGATGCCAAACCTGGGATTAGCAGCAAGAAGTTTGATGACCGGCCCAAAGGGAAGCATGCATCATCGGCTACATCTAAAGAGGACTCATGGACCTTATTTAAACCACCCCCAGTTTTTCCAGTGGACAATAGCAGTGCTAAAATTGTTCCCAAAATAAGTTATGCAAGTAAAGTTAAAGAAAACCTCAACAAAGCAGCTCAAACCCCATCCACGTCGTCTTCGTCATCTTCGTCATCTGCCGGGGAAACTCAGGCCCAAACATCAAGTCGAC
Organism: Fulmarus glacialis; assembly: GCF_000690835.1. NCBI lineage: Eukaryota > Metazoa > Chordata > Aves > Procellariiformes > Procellariidae > Fulmarus > Fulmarus glacialis. Next base: position 3,201 of record NW_009235800.1, read on the forward strand.
TGTCCCAAGTCCCCATGTCTGCTATGAAGTCTGTTACTTCTGCTAGCTTCTCGAATGGGCCAATTCTAGCAGGGACTGATGGAAGCGTGTATTCTCCAGGGACCCAGCCACTGCTCTCAACTGCTGCTAGTACTGTACCATCAACCTCCTCTGAGTCAGTACCCCAGGACATGAGTACAACTTCAACAGCTCTCGAACAAAAGAAATCTAGCCTTTTTATCTACCCTTCAAATATGCAAACTGTGCTTCTGGGTACAGCGCAAGTTGATTTCCCATCGCAGACGAATCAGCAGAACCTGGGAGATATCTTCCAGAATCAGTGGGGCTTGTCTTTCATAAATGAGCCCAGCGCTGGCCCTGAAACTGTTACGGGGAAATCTGCAGATAATCAGTTAATGGAAGTGACATTTCAAGGGGAATATCCTGCCACTTTGGTTTCACAGTGTGCTGAAATCATTCCCTCAGGAACTGAACAACCTGTGTTTCCTAAGGCTTATGAGCTGGATAAACGGACTAGCCCTCAAATTCTTAGTGCTATTCTTAAGCCTGGGACTGCTGTTGAGGGTGGTGTCTTAGCTTTGGAGTCGCATCACACAGGTGACCTACAAAAGGCAGACACCGGTAGCCAAGGTGCTTTAGTGTTTCTGTCAAAAGACTATGAAATAGAGAATCCTCTGGCCTCTCCTACGAACAATTTGCTAGCCTCCGCCAAAGAACAGAGGTACCAGAGAGGCCTAGAAAGGAAAGATAGCTGGGGTTCTTTTGACCTGAGGGCTGCTATTATATATCACACTAAAGGTAATGGCTTAACTTGCTGCCTAAGGGCATTCTCTTCTCTTTTTTATTTTATTTTTAAGTGCTATATTCTAACATGATCTATTCCTTTTAGCAATTCTGATTTGTTTTAAAAATGAGCTTTTTTGCTTGCATATCTCTAATGGCAATAACGGTTTGGGAAAGTTATTCAAACAGTTGTTTAATTAATGTTAAGAGGTATTTGTTTCCCTATTCCTATGGGCAAGTGTAAGTGATGTTGATAGGGATAATAGTTAGCTAGTGTGTTTTGCATTTTAATTCCTATGGAACGAGCAGGTCCTCCTAAGCGTCTCAGCATTGGAAGGAGTTAAAAATGTAGGTTCACCTGCTCTGTTCCAGCTTTACCAGGTGATATTCTGTCACTGAAAAGGCTTCATAGTACATGCTCACACCTCTGCCATCAAAGTGTTGCAGCTTCTCCCCTGGGCAGATCAGGCCATGAAATCATGGCTTTGAAGGAAGAAAAAGAAATATTCCTGCAGCTTTTCATGGTGTGACTATTTTTTTTAAGCCGACTCCACATACGCACTTTTCCCCTGCCCTTCTTGAGTATTATGGCAACGGCAAGACAAATCTTTGCTTATCAACTCTTCTGTAAGCTGCAGATTGAATTCTCTTGCCTTTGTAGGCCAAATCTTTCAGGTGATTTTATTGCTTTCATGGAGTCCTTTGTAGTCCAGCTCCTTTTTTTCCTGGTTTTTTTGAGACTGAAATGACTCAAACATGATATGGATGCTTTAAACTGGGAACGAAGAGAAGGAAGCCTGAGGGACGCCTTGCTTTCTGCTTTAGCCTCAGCCCCAGAAGCTCTGAGCTCTTGTGGCAGTTCTTGGCTTTTGGTCCTGGCTCAGTGTTAAGGGGAGCCTGGAAGCGTGTTCCCTTTTGGCACAATGTTACTTACGTACCCTTGACAAACACAGGGGCAGTCCCTTTTTTATTCGCCTCCCCCTTCCCTCTCCCTGCATCCCCCTACCTGAAGGGAAAAAGGTGATCATCCATTTTTTGTTTACTGTTCCACATACATACGTGGATAATGTCTTGCTCCTCTCTGCAGAGGGATTGGTATTTGGATGGTGTTGGCAAATTCGGTGTGTTTTGACCCACTGCAGAGTTCTTGAATTACCTGTTCACAAACTCTTTGTATAGCATACAGAAACTTAGATGCCTTCCTTTAGTAATAGTAATGCCAGTCATTTAAAAATAACAACTCCAAATATCTTTTCCAGGTCATCACACTCTCAATATGTTAACATTTTAAGCTCTAGTATTCTTGAGAACAGCGTTCATCAATTGATTTTATCTGGGTCTTCGTCCTCTACCCTCTGCTCAGTCTACTCCAGTTTAAAGCAAGCTTTCTGTTCTCATTTCTTATGTCTGCCTGCAGCCTAAATCCCAGTTTCTCATCAAAAAATGGGGGTACCAGAAAGTATAGCATGGTGTAGAAGGGAGGTCCTAGGCAATCCTTTTCTTAAGTTTCCAAATTTTCCCAACACTTAGGTTTGTCTTTTTGGTTTTGTCAGCCTGAACTTTCTTGTAGAAAAGGAGCTCTGTACAGCCGCAGCAAGACTCATCAGCTCTCCCTTTCTCTCGCTAGCTGTGTGAAAGACAGACCCCGGTAAAACAATAGTAACAACAGGAAAATAAAGAACACTCCCTTCCCATGTCCTCTTAAGGAGGTGTTAACTTCAAAGTCTGGGTGCTTAGTTCTTCTAAACACGGGAGTTAATTACATTCAATGGCAAGAATGGACACCTAAAGCACTCTTTAAAATACTGTTTTCTGCTCTTTCCTTGCCTCTGCATGTGAATGCTCTTGCTTTGAGCATCCAGAGCAAGCACTCTTGTGATGCCCTGGGGAAATGGGTTCCTGCCCCAACACTCCTCTGTGCCGATTTATTTTTAAAACTGTATTTGTGCCAACTTCGAGGTGTTACTTACGGGTGAAAGATGATGGATGTTTCTAATCAGTGTTGTCATTAATGCAGTGATAGGGGTGCTCCAAAGAGCTTGAGCTTGTCTTTCTCCTACTTAGCCTTCAGGTGCTATTGCTGGTTTACAAAGCAGGAGATCAATCTGGGTCTTCGTATGTCTTCTGTGATGGTGTTGGCTGTTGCATTTCTGTGTGTGTTCAGGTCCATTGGGGTGAGTTGGGTTAAAGGGTGTTGGGAGGAACGGCACTTTCCTCTGCCCCATGCAGGTGGAAAATGCTGTCTCCCCCCGTGATCCTGCAGCCAGAGCCCCGCGGGTGAGCTCCTGTGCCATGGCGTGCTGCAAAATGTCTAGAAAACGGAGCTGCCAGGGTGTGTTTGCAGGACAGCAGTGCAGTGGTTAATTCCCACACCATTCTCTTCGTTTATCTTGGGCTGTTTTCCTGAGGTCCTACTCCTGGCCAACCAGTTCCTTTGCAATAGGAAAGGAACGATTTCACTCGCTTATTTTTCACAAGCTGCCTTCCCCTCCTCCCCGCTTGGGAGAGTGTGTGGGTTTGCCTGGGCCAGCGTTAGGGTGTCCTGGGCAGCTGGGTCCTCAGATTGTTTGGTTTTGATTTCGAGAGGAGGGTGAACTTCTCCCTCTTCAGATTGATCTGTTTGCTATTGAGCAAAGTCTCGATAGTTTGATCTTCAAATCTGCCCTGCCTCTGGGGTTATGGACACAAAGAGAAACGATTGTGGGGCAAGGACAGGGGTGAGCATGGAGCACTGCTGGGGTCCCTACCCTGAGCTCCTCCATGTGCAGTAGTTCAGTGCAAGCTACCCGTGGTGCAAGGATGAAGCTCTGGGTGTTGCAGTGAGGAATGCACTCTAGCATGAGCGCTTGCAGTGCTTCGACCTGTCACAAGCTTGCACCCTTGTTTGCACTGTTTGTGTCTGTAGCTGCGATCAGGTTATGTGGCTCCTCATCTTGGACTGTAAATAGGCTGTGGGAAAGCCTCCAGCTTACTCAGTAGCTTTGTTCCAGTAAATCAGGCTTTCCTGTGCACGGTTTGCCTGGCGACTGCAAGGGGCATTACAGATTGTAATTGCTTCACAGCTTCCCTGGGAAAGGATGGATGGAGGAGGTAACGCACAGGGTGGGCTGGCTCTGGTACAGTAATCCTGCTTAAACTACCGCAGCACTGTGCGTGCTGGCAAGGCTGTGCTGGGGTGTAAGGCTGGGTGGCTGCAGAGCGGAGCGAGGTCCTGGTCGAGGAAGCTGTGCTCGTTTGCATGTGCCTAGATTGGTTTTTCTCCAGAAGTCAGGGCACGGGGAGCGGGCTGGCAAGGCTGATGACGCACCCTCCTGTTCTTCTCTTGGATGCTTTTCGTGCTGGTTTCCTCTGTGCCCCTGCTCTGCCTTGCTTTTTTTTTTTTTTAATTTTTGAAGGGCAGAAAGACTCCCTTGATCATGGGATCTACTTGACTGTAAAACATGATCATTCAACGTGGCTGCCTTCACGTGCCGCTTGGTGTTTGTGGCGGTGTCTTGAAACACTCGCGGGTGACATACCTGATTTAACAAGGTAGATCTGATTTAGTTGAGCACTGCTGGGCCTACTGTTTGTGTGGTTGGAGATGGGACGGTAGCTTAGTGTGGGAGACTGGAAGGACCAGGAAGGAGTGATGCTCTTGCTTAGGGACATTGTCTCTATCCAGGTTAGAACTGAACCTCTACCTCAGTGTGGCATTACCTGAATCCTCACCTTTTTGAGGTAAAACTGGTCCTCGCAGATTTTTTTGGTCCTTCAGAAGAGGAGGCTGGGTGTAGCTCAGCTTTACTTCTATTGAAATCAGTATCTTCTTACTGCTTTAATCCTCCTTTTAAAGACAGCTGGACAAAACGTTTCATATCAGAATAATTGTCAATGCTTTGCAGAATTGCATTGTGTTTGGGTAGTCGCAGTCTTCCAGGCCAGGCTGTCTGACACTAACACTGGGCTCTATATGGCAAGCTTTGTGGTGGGAAGCTCAGTAGTTTGCTTGTCCTTAGCTAAAAAGCAAATAATTGAGGTCTCCAGTTCAGCCGCACAGTGACAAAGACCACATAGGTGAAGGAGAGGAAACTGCAGTGTTTCCCTCTTCTGTCTTGCCCCTAAGTTTCTGCCTGTGCCACTGCTTTGTTCCTTCTCGGTGTCTCGGTTGCGCCAGCAACTCTGCTCGCGTGAAGCAGCAGAAGAGCAGCCTGGAAAATAGAGCAAGGCAGCGTGGGCCAGCCAGGAGTGGCATTCGCCGGAATGGTGAACTGGGTCAGAAGAAATAGCAGAGCTGTGAATTCAGCAATTTTCATCCTTTACATCAGGAGAGGAAAAAAAAAAAGCCTTGGTGGGAAGGGGTTAGATCTCAGTCTGTTGCTTATGGTCTTGTGGGGCAAAAGCTGATTTAATTCTCCTTCAAGTCTCTGCTTTTTCCAGTTGTCAGGATGAGTACAGTGTATGCGGTACAGCGATGAGTCTCCACAGCATTGAATTTTTAGTCTTTGCTTTGTTTCCGGGGCAATCCCCTAACTTAATCGTTGTGTCCTGCAGACAGAAACAGAAAAATCAGACGAGGATGGTCCCTCTGTTTTGTTTTTTTTTTTTTTAGTGCTTCATTTTAGGGGCAGTTGTCACTTTATATGTTAGATTTATAAGAACAAAGAACTAGTACCGTGGCATTGTGCAGACACTTCTGTTTGCAGGGGCAGCCTCTCTAGCAAGGAAAATGTGTGTAAAAGTGCCTGTCTTAACAAGTTATCACAGAAAGACTTCTTTTCTCTCCAAGGTTATGTACCAGTCCTGCTATAAAGTTTATAGACCTATGAGGAATCTCACTGCAATTCACCAGTGTGTGCCTTAGTCTGTTCCTGACATCAAAGCCTTCTTCCACTGAACCTTTGTTTCAGTGATAGTTCCCAGAAAAAATGGTTCCTCTCCCTGGAGCTCGTTAGGTGGATGTGGCTGGGGCTGTCGGCAATTCCTCAGCAAACCGCGAGCCGGAGGGCTGTGGAGAGGCTGGCTAATTGTAAAAAATCCTGGAAAACGTGGGGTTGGAAGGGGCACAGGAGGTGACCTAGTTCTGCCCCTGGCTCAGAGCAGGGCTGGCTTGGACGCCAGGTTGTGCAAGGGTTTGTTGATGGCATTTTTTCCAGCTGGGTTGGAGTCTGCCGAGAAGGAAGCATGCCATTTCCCCGGTCACGTGTCCTTTTCTGGGAATGGTGGCCCCTGTCTGTTGGTCAGGTCTTGACCACATTCCACTTTGGAAAGCGGCAGTATTAGGTTTTGGGTCAGTATCTGAGAGAGGTGGACTCAGACTCATGGTGAAGATACCACTTTCCCATGCAGGGATGAGTGATTGTAAGAGTCATTGCTTGAACTCGCCCTGGAGGTTTTATCCAGGGAAAGCAGGCTCAAGAAAAGAGCTTGAGCCCAAGGAAGGAGGGCTGAAAGCAGGTTTGGGGCCTTTTACATGACAAGCTCGTGAGGGCTGCCTTTTTTTCCACCCTGTATCCTTGTGCTTACTGCTCTGCTTAGCTGGAGCCAGAGGTTGTGCCGCGGTGGCTCTGCTGAGCTGCCTGTCCACCAAGTCTGTCCAATCACCGGGAGGAAAACTCACTCTAATGTATTACCAGGTAAAGTAGAATAAATCGTAAAATTCCATCTTAAGATTGAAGGAAAACCTTTTTTTTTCCTAGTTTTGTGTTGCAGTTAGCCCAAGACTTCCCCCACACTCCCCCACCCCCCGTGAAGTTGTTTCAGTTGGTAAATGTGCTTGACCTGTGCTATCCTGTGTCCATGTGCTGCTGGCCAGGTAGAGGGTAGGACCTTGCTCTTGGTCTTCTCGTGGCAGACGATACTCAGTAACAGTTGATACCACATCCAGTTTGCCGATGGTCTTTGGTTTTGTAGCTTTGTCAGGCTGAGCATCTGCCAGCCAACGTGTCCAGGTGTTTGGGATTTACAGGACACTTTATACCACCCTCTCTCCTACCTCTCTTTCTGAAGAAGGAGAAGGAAGATTGCAGTCTGAAAAGGTTGGGGAGTTTGGGTGTTGGTTTGTTAGGGGTTTTTTTAAACAGAATTTTGACAACTTAAAAGGTTTTTGGTGTGTTTTTGATAGTATCCCACTGTCTATCTTATTGTCAGGCACATCTTAGTACAAGCAGTTCACATTCTTGTGGTGTCCAATGAAGTTGGGACCAAACAGAAGTGCAAAAGAAAGCATGATCTTTTGCATGGAGATACAGTAGCGGGCAGCGCTTCAGCCTCTGCCTTGTATTTGATGCTCAAACATTGCTATAATGTGGAGGAACCAACAACGTCAGAGTAGTTTTCTGTCCCCTGCCTTTGGGGAAAGCTGTGAAAATAGGTGATGTTCTTTAGCTGTTAGGAAATGATGCATCTAACTTCACTGAATGGAAAACTAGCTCTGCTGGAGATAATTTTAGTAGCTGGTTCATTTTACTTCTGGGGAATCTGCATTTGGCGGGTGAGGGAGGTAGTCCCTTGCTAGGTTGCTTATATTGCTGGGGGTGTTAGAGGCTGGTTACTATTCCCAAAGAGCTTAGGGTTCCCCCGATGAAGGTGCAAAGTATTGCTGTTATTGTCGTGACACAAAAATAACAGACCTTGTAAAATTTTGTCGGGGTCTTCCTTACAAAAGACTTAATTGTGCGGAGAGGCCTGGCAATATTTATTTGCATGCAATTTCCTGCCCCGGGGAGCTTGAGGTTGTAGTGGGCAAAGGACAGATGAAGGGTTGGAGAAGGGATGCGAACATACAAGCGATTGATCGAGGTGACACGTTGCACACATCGTGCTGAGGCCATGAGTTTTGTAGGTTTTTCTTCTTCCTTCCCCATGCTGGTTAGTTTACTTATTGCCTTGTTTTGTGCTTTACTGCACATACCGTGTAGCTTAATAATCCACTGCCATTCTCCGTTCCTAGCCCCTACCAAGGTCCTGTCACCCTCCTTTCTGGCAGAAAGGAGACTTGAAAGATTGTTCTTGCAGGTTGTGTTCCTACTAAAAGCTCCTTTTCCATAATTTTGTCTCTTAAACTTGGGCGCAGGGTACAGTTACTGTCTTTATAAATATTCTAGCTCACAAAATTCTGACTTTATAGTGGCTAAATGTAGTTATGTTGAATAGGTCTCTAAAGATGTGACTTAATTTTGGGGATATTTTAAAGGGAAGAGCCTTCTGTTTCTTAATGTGAATGAAAAGAGCATTTAACTTTGCTGTTATTTCTTAGGTAAACAAAAGCATGTGCTCTTCCAGTGAGAATTGGGGAGGGTTTGTTCGTCTTTAGCCTACAAGTGCATTGTAGAGGTAAATTGGGGAAAGAGCTGCAAGCCAAGCAGGCAGCTGAGTGTCTGGAGCATCACACCTTGTTCTCGGATGATACGTTGGCAGCAGTTTTGCAGTGATGTTAGCAGAGTAATCTTTGCATGGTGTGCTTCAGCAGGTGCATGCTGGGGACCATGAGAAACTCGCTTTGTCCAGCAGTTCTGATTTCACACACGCTAAGCGTCAACTGGTAAAAATCATCTCTGCAGGCTACTTGTTAAGGCTGTAATGTGTGAAGCAGCATTGGAGTCAAAGTAGTAAAGCCCGAAGTTACATTGTGATTTGTAGGAATGGAAAATGGCGATGATATTTCCAATGCTCAGTTTGGCCATCTGACCCTTAAGACCATGTTACAGCCATCTCTCTGCCTTTTATTGCTGGATCATTCACGTGAAATTTGTGCAATCCTGTGGGCTGGGTTGGGGCTGTGCTGCTGGGCTGGATGGGGTTGGCTTTGTGTGAAAGCCTCAGCACAACTGCAGCGGTGTCATGCCACGCTCGGAAAATTAAAGCATGTTTGGAGTTGTCTCTAATGGCAGCATAAATCTGCATAATAACAATGGTTTTCTCGTTTTGCCTCCACAGAAATGGAATCGGTTTGGAATTTGCAGAAGCAAGGTAAGGATATTGGAAGGAATTGCTCTGTCCTGCTCTGTCTGTTGGGACGGGTGTTGAGAGTGGGTTGTCTCTGTGTCCGGAGATGCCCAAGTTTGGTTCTTCAGCGCTTGCTGTTTGTAGTCTGAGTTTATCTGTGTTTTGGATTGCTAAAAGTCGGGACAGTAAGCTTTACCATAATGGTGGGGTGTTCACAGAGGAGCAGAGTCTCTAAAAGAGAAATAAAACCAGTGTCAAATTAGATTTAATGAGTCTTCCTTATGTGTGTGGAATAGTTGTTTTCTCTTTCTGGTGTTGGGTGTGACACCCAAGAATAAGTTTTAAATTTAAAGTGTATCCCCACACTTCACCTGTGAAGATGTTCTGTGTTAGCTTGTGGGAAGAGCAGTAAGTGGAGACTCGAGTGCTTCTTGCAGCGTGGCTGCCCAGAGGTGTAACGTGGGGAGCAGGCACTGCTCTGTTAGGGTCAGCCAGGGCTCCTGAGTGCGTTTGCAGGAGGTGGGTGTCACTGGGGGTCCTAAGGAAAAGTTTGTTAACGGCTGAGTACCTTGCAGATCTCTTGTGAATGTCTTAAGCCACAGACCCTGAAAGTCGCTTGTTGAAAACTTAGGACTTTTGCTTTCTTTCCAGATCCCAAAAGGATAATCACTTACGATGAAGCCATGGATCGCCCGGATCAATGAAGGTAGCAAGACGAGACTGCCTGTTATAACCTTTCTGCAGCATTTGTGCTGTTCATGGGGGACAAAAGGCTTTTATGCTCCTTCTAAATCTTCAGTGCAGCAGAGGAACCGTAACTAGAATCACAGGATAATATATACAAATATATATATAGTTATTTAAAAATGGCAACTGAAAGTAATTAGACTTCTTAAGGAATCTGAAAATTTATTTCAACGAGACTACACACGTGATTATTTAATCTCCGGTACTGAATAGATTTTTTTCGTTTTTTTTGTTTTTGTTTAAAGAGTGAATGCAAGTGATAAACGAATACAGACTCAATTTACAAGCCCGGTTCTAAAGTTTCTGCTGTCGTCTACATGGGCAACAGCAACCCACTGGAGAGGCATTTCCACTTGACAAGGTTTCTGTTTCTTGTTCTGTGACTGTAGTGATACACTAATCACAGGGAAATCAGGATGATTCACCATCCTTCATCTCCCCTTTCCCTTCCACCTCCCCTATTTGGTTGGGGTTTTTTTTCTGTTTTGTTTTCCATTGAATGCTGGAGAAACGCCTTGAAGTTTGCAGAGTTTCTTTTTTTTTTTCCAGAGAATTATAATCCGCATGTTTTGCCAGGAGTAAAGCAGCCAATCCTATGCTGGGGATATTGTCTTAAAGCATCATTCTTCTGGGGGAAAGATGGTAATACTGCAGTTCTAGGATGCATGGTGAAGTCACACAGTTGACCTGGCTCCGGTTACACGTTGGACTATTGCAACTGAAGAGTTCTTTCATTTTAAAAGACAACATGCAAAAATAAGCAATCTGTTTAGGCATTTAATATGGAAAAAAAACCAACAAAAAACCACTGTTCCCATAGTTTAATGCCATTGTATTGCTGGGAGCAAAAAAAAAAAAAAAAAGTATCTTCTGCTTTCAACTGTAGGTGCTTCATATTCGCTCTGTCTGTCTCCTAACACTAAATGTGCTGGATTTTTTTCCCATTTTTGTTGGAAAACTGAAGAGGAATTGAGTTCCGCTAACTTCCACCCTTCTTGAATTATTTTTTTCTCTTAAAAAAAACCAAAAAAATTCAAAAGAAAAAAAAAAAGAAAAAAAGGAGAAAAAGAAAAAAAAAAAGAAAAATGGGAATTTGAATCCTTTTCAATTTGTCCATAGAATGCCAATGGCTGGGCTTCCCGCACCTGCCCGTTGGAAATGCTCTTTTATATTTTAATGCAGTCTGTGTATTTCCGGGCTCTGCTTCTAATTATCTCTTAATAAAAATATATTTTATTACAAAAATGGAGGACTTAAGAATGAAAATAATAATTTAAAAATAGAAAAAAATAAATCCCAAGGAAAGGAAAGCTTCCTAGCAGTGGTAGAGAAGGCTGAGCAGACTGCAGGCTCCAGCTGTGTAACCCGCTCTGTCCCATTGCAGCTTGTGTAGCGCATCCAAATCATCTTGGGGTTGGGTAGTTTTTTCTAAAAGGTGGAAAGTTCACAGGGTCCAGTGTAAGAGCAAGCAGTGAATGAAGCAAAAATGGGTTTTCTGACCTGCCCAAGCTCTACACGTACCCAATGCTCATCATGGGTGTTTGTGGCTGAATACTGGCTAATATATGTCTGGGCATCAAGGTCAGCAGCAGTTAGTGTCTCCTAAAATTAGACTGGACCCTATGGGGCATTACAGGAAGCAGATAAGCCCAAAACTTTTGCCTACCCCTTGTGCTTAGATTTATCCACTTTTTTCTTTTTCTTTTCTTTTTTTTTGTGTTAACTAGGAGTATGTAGCATGCGGTTTTTTTAATTGTTTTTATTCTTTTAATAAGATTGTTCCTGAATGAGACGCTTAGGTTCATGGTGGGACAATGAAACTTAATTCTGTACCTTTTGTAAGATTGCTAGCTTTCTGCCACGCTTAGTTTTAAAAGTTTGACTATGGATTGCCTACTCCATTTTATGTATAAAATACTATATAGTATAATACTGTAGTGTAATACTATATAGTAATCATGTATTATATCAGTCCAGGTTCAGAAATGTGTGGTTGGCCAGTCGCAAATAGTTCTGTTTCACCTATAAACTGTACCACCTTTACAGGTGTGTGTAACTTTCAGATGTATAACATGTTTACAGATTTGTCTGACATCTAGTCCTCCAACGTTCATATTTTTAATTCTGTTGAGTCTCCCAACTGCTTGCCAAAAGTCGGAATCGCCTCCAGCTCTGAACTGGGAAGATTAAGGTGGAAGAAATGTTCTTTTTTTACTATTTTTATTTTCAAAAAGTTGAAGGCTAATAGCAAAGTTTCCAGTTTGTTTTACTGGCTTTAAGGCTCTGCTGTGTATTTATTTGCCTTGTGTAGTCACTTGTCGCCTTAAGGGCTGGGTTCCATTAAAAAAAAAAAAAAAAAAAAGAAAAAAAAGAAGAAAAAAAAAAACAAACCCAACCCTGTTTTGCTTCCCGGGGATCTGCGCTATCCTGGTACCCCCGCCCCCAGATCCACTCTCGGGGCTGGTGCGATGCAGAAGCTGAACAGCAATAACCCATGCTGAATCTGACCTTGCGCGTTTAGAAAGACCCAAGTCTTGCTGAATATTGGAGGACGCTCATCTTGGCCTAGTCCATCCGTCTTCTAAATAGTGAAAGAAGTGCTGAAAGAAACACTGTTCAGGTGATGGATTGGGTTGGTTTTTCCCCAGTGTTCATCCCTACTGCTTTTCCTCGCTGCGTGTGGCCCCTTGCCGGTGGTACCCATCCAGAAACACCCTCTGCAGCTTCTCTGCTGTATTTCTGACCATCCTCTCTTCAAATGTCTGTCTGACTGTCTCCATGAGCTCCACAGTGTGTGCTCAGTGCTAAGCAGCTAGGAAATCCTCTCTCTGAGCTCCTGTAGCTCCGGCGTGCCGGCACAGGCAGTGTTTCTGGGATAGACTATTGCCTAGAGCCAGGCAGGACCGTGGAAGAAACTTCCTCATGCCGTTGTGTAACTCACCCTGTCGCTATCTGCAGTCCTCCCGAAGTCCTCACACAATTCTTTACTGAGCACTTATTAAAAATATCTTAAGATTTAATCTGTTTTCTGATTATTTTTGTGTAAACTTATAAAAAAAAAAAAAAGAAAAAAAAAAACAAACCCTGAAATTGAGCTGTGACTAATTTAGCACATTTAAATAATGCTAAGGTGTTACTGATAAGTCTCATGTTTTGGGTTTTCTTGTTTTGTTTTTGTTTGACTCAGAGTATTAGTACTGTAGCATAAACCAAATACAGCCCGGGAAGGGGTGTAGCAGCCTTCTCTCCCGGGTCTGCACCCAAGGGTGTCTGTATGTGCATGCGTGCGGGGGGGCAAGGAGCTGGCGGTGCGTGTGCGAGCATCTTGCTCATGTAAGGAGAGCGAGCGTGTATTTATTTGTGCCATTGTTTTCATTACACTGAGTAAAGTTTTAAAACAAAACCCTTAAATATGTGTAGTATCGGAAAGTGGCACTAAGGGTGAAATCATGACCTATTTTTTTATTAGCTATGAAGATACTAATTCAGGTTAAGGCTTCTCTCCCATTTCTGTTCCTGTTGTGGGTCTGACGAGTCCCTTTTCTCTGGTTCCCTTGCTAGGCTTTCTATTTATTGGAATAATGATTCCTGCACGGGCAGGGGCTGTCTCCTTTCTCCTCTGGTCTTTCCCCACCGATCCTCCTCTGCCAGCAGGTCCTGTCGGGTGTCTTGTATGGGGTCTTGTGCAACACAGGCTGGAGTGTGTACCATCGGCCAGATCCAGCACGGGATCTGCTCTCTCTTTGGTGGATCAGGGAGTGTTTCCTCCACTCCAAGGGATGATTTAAAAGCTGCTCCGTGCTCCTGACCCCGGTGATGGTGGTTTGGGGACCTTCAGCCTCTCTACTCCCTCCCACTCCACCTGTCCGGTGGATTGGCAACATGGTGGCTTTCAAGGTTTGGTTGGAGTTTGGTTTTGGTTTAAACCCACCTCGGTTGTTCGTGAAACCTGTTTTCATCGTTAGAGATCTCTCATCTCTTTGACAATGTGGGTAGCTCCAGGGCATGGTTTCTGTCGCTAACTCACTTCAAACCATCGCCCTTTCTGAACTGTAAATCCCGCTGTTTGCCTTTCGTAGCGGCTGTGAAGTTCTTTGAAATGTGGAAAAAAAAAACCCAACCCAATTCTCATTAGGTTGCGAGTATGCCAGCTATTTGGCAGCTGGGAGCGGGTGAACCGCCTAGCTAAATTGAAAGGAAAATCACTTCCTGCTAGGGGGGGGGAAAAAAAGAGTTGGAAGTTGTCCTCTCAGTTGCATGTGTAATTAGCGCTTTTCACCTTCAAGAGAGTGTTACGGTAGCATGACAGCATCCTTTCCAGAAGTGGCCGGTGGGTGACCTCAGGGACATCTGGGAGCGATGGCATTCACAGGCGTGTTTCAGAACTGCTGGTAGTTTTCCTGTGCGTTCAGTTTTTGCTCTTGATTCAGCATTTTCAGTAAATTGCTATGGTGTCCGAAGCTTTCAGGAGTCTTGTCCCTAGAAGATTTTTCTGTACACACGTCCATAGTGATTTGTTTTCCTTACAGAGGCTGTTTACAAGGGAGATGGTTGAGGTCGGGAGGGGAGAGAACAAGGCTACACATAATTTAAAGCTGCTACACATTTTCACACCGGTGCATAAGGCAGGAGGAGGGCTGGGGCTGGAAGAGCTCTAGCGTGGTGGAGTAGCTGAGGAAGCCAGAGTAATTCTAGCTTTGGCCACTGTGAGAGTGAAAAAACCCTAGCGTAAGCAGTTGAGAAGCAGGAACCTGGGCTGGTGCGAAGGAGCAGAAGATCTCAGTCTGCGCTGCCAGCCGTGCTGCCTTCCAGAGATTATAGAGCTTTAGACATTTGCACAATACATGTTACACCACAGGGTAAGGCTGGCTTCCTTGTATCCTGCTCGAGATCCTCAAAAGCGGCATCGCTCAGCAGCGAGACACCAAAGCAGCGGACGTCTGGGGAGGTACAAGAGAGCTCCGCGGTGGCCTTGTGTTCGGGGCATGAGACCCTCAGAGGCGTGCTGCTGGGGTGTCGGGCTGCTCTGTCCTGGGACAGGAGCAAAAGTCATACCTGTGCTTTCGCCAGGGGATGCTGAGCTGTATTTATCTTGACTGTTAATCAGAAAGCTTCGTATAACGTGTCCAGAGCTCTAAAGCCATTTTGTAAGATAGCAGTATCCCTTTTCTACAGCCTTATTAATGAGTAGAGTATCTTTAAAAAGAAGAAAAAAAAAAAAATAGTTCATTTCTTTCTGTGGTATGAAACTTGTGTACTGCGAACATACAAACGTTTAGCAAAAACACAACTTACAGTTTTCTTAAAAAAACAAAAAAAAACCCCAACAAAAAAAACCTGTCTGCTTTCCATATGGTCTTTCCTCAGGTGCTAAATAAGGGTTCCAAAAATGGATACTGCTTTAGGAGTTTCTGCTTTATTCTTAAAATACATATTTTTTTGCTTAGGTGTTGTAAAGATATTTTAACAAGAATGTTTTTTTAATGTAAATAAGATTGTGTCTTTAATTTTTGTTTTATCTCCTTTTTGTCTATATTGAATAGTCTAATTTTCATTTTATCCTTTTGAGAAGGACCCTCTTATGACCTTCCTTGAAGACATTTCATTAAGTGTTGCTGCATTTAAGAATGAATCTACAACTGTTCATTGTCTTGGATTAATGCTGCTGCTGCTATAAGTAACCCTGAAAATCAAGAATGTGTGATGCACTTTTTTTTACATGACCATATAGTTCCTCTGCGGATAGTAGAACCCTCCTGTAACACAGCCACTAACTCTGCGGGTAGCGTAGGAACTGGGGGAGCCGGGGTGTAGGAGAGGAGTGTACCTGATTTTGGTGCTGACCTACGGGAATTTCTATGCAAACGCAAGCAAAGGAGAACTCTTAACTTGAGAGAACACTGTGCATTTTTTTTTTTTCCTCTCCTTCCTTTTCTCAAGCTGCTATTGGAAGGGTAGTGCAAATCCCTGGGGTTTTCAACTTCTCCTTCCTCGATGGCTGGTGGTGCGGGAAAGATGCCCGAGTAACTTGTAAGGTAGAAAAATCTCCATCAACTATTGTCTTGTCTCTGGTTTTAATATTTTTGTTTTCTATTTGAATCTATCTATGGAAGGAAATTGCTCATCTCTGCAAAAAGATCTTTTTAATGCTTTATCTCAATGTGAAGTTAACCAGCAGTATTAATGATCCATGGCCTCCTTCCTGCCCACGCCCCCGGCGTTGGGGGGGGTCGTAGGCTCCTTCTCCAGCTGCCCTCAGGTGCCAGGGAGCGGTCGGTGTCCGGAGTTGGACGTTTTCCAAGAAAAAAGCGATGCCAGGCCATCTACCCCGCCGAAACCTGACGGCTGAGGTGTGAAAGCCCACGGCTTAGGCAGTAGTGGAGGGAGGTCTCGCTGCATCGAGGTGCTGCCATGGGGCACGGGCAGGTCCAGGACGTTTTGTCTTCATGGGTCACACCTGGACCACCGCGGGGGGATCCGTACCGTGAAGGAGGAGTTTACTGGAGGGAAAAAAGGGAATTTACTTGACTATTTATAGAAGATCCTCTAGGAAAATAAAGTACCTCTGTAAAGTGAGGGAAGAGTAAGGAAGGTCTAAAGTCGGGTAGGAAAAACCCTTTGGGATTACAACTGCCTGGAAAATAGTATATAAATACTGTAGGCCAGAACTCTCTGCCTGTTTAATTAGTTTATTCAGCATCAATTTTTTTTTAGCCAGCGTTTGCTTTTTTACACACATGGGTGTGTGTGTACATCTGACTAAATGTGCCTTGCGTGCGTGCTTAGTCTTGCTGAAGAGAGTTTGTAGTGGTGTGTGAGCTGCTGGGACGTGGCGTGGGACGGCCGGGCTCTGGCTGGCAGCACGATGACCGTGCCCCATCTACAGTCGAGGGTTCGTCACTGTCCCAGTGACCCATCGGATCGAAATGAGACTTGGACTCAAGCCTGCGTAGTGGCTGTCTTACAGTTTGGGGACGATGTCCCGTGGGATGGCACCTTTCCTTTCCTAACACGAGCTGTTTTCTATGACTTTGGAGGGGAGCGGGGGGAAGAGAAAGAGAAGCTGCTTTGCTGTTCTCCTGCAGACAAAAATAAGCATTGCCATGCTTTGCCTGCAAAGCAAAAACAAGTGAAGGTCTGGAACCGGCTTTGCTCTGGAGTTAGGGCTCTCTGCGGCGCCGGGGACCCCGTTACCCGGGGGATCTATTCCCTTCCAGGTTGTGGTTCTTGTTACTGTGGGTTTTTCTCAGTTTTTTTGTAAAGGAGAAGTAAACACGCCTTGCTTAAAGTTAACAAAATAGAAATGCTTATGTTTGCAGTCAGTGACTCAGAATATGAAACTGTGCAATTCTTGTTTCTTCATCTCTCTCCCGACTCACTCGCCCCAATGTGTGATTTCTGTCCGAGTCTTTCCGTACTTCTGCCACTGTAAATGTGAAAGCTTGCTTGCATTATTTTTTAGAAATGCATTTTGCACACTCGGGTTTCGCTGAAGCTCCGTGAAAAGGTTAGTTTGAAGCAGATGAATAAAGCTATGCACATGTTTTGAAAGTTTAATTTGTGTCTCATTACCAGAAGTGACTTATCTGCCCTCTTTTGCATTCCTGTGCTGTCATTGCCTGCATTATCTTCACCATCTCGGAGGGTATGATGTAAGGTGACAGTTCTTTGCTGACAGCTGTAGCAGAAAACTGGCGCTTCTTGATTT
>NW_009235801.1:0-805 GCF_000690835.1 Fulmarus glacialis
AAGCCTCAGCAGCTCGAGCAGAAGGTGCCTGGAAGAAACTAAAGCGCCCGAGACGGAAGGATGCGCAGACGTCAAATGCGGCTTAATAAGGAGAACACGGCTTTGCTCTCGACGCTCCCCATCCATGTGACACCGGCAAGGGGAAAGGGAAGAAACCGCCAAAGAGCTGGTTTGTTTTGCAATTACGGATGAAACAAAAAATTAATTAGACCTCTTTGAGTAAGAGAACCATGCAAAATAAACTCCGTTTCATTATCAATGCCAGCGCAAGTCTCTCTTGCGCTGTCTACGTTTAAGAGAAAATGCGGAAGGTCAATTTGCTATGTAAATTTTCGCAAATTTGGCTAAACTAAAACGATTACCCTAATGTGTACGCAAATTAGCTTAATTGATAACGACTTCTCTCGGTAACTTGAAAGAAGGGTAGGGGGGGGGGGAATTAATTGTGACAATCCTCTAAAGTCTTTCCTTGCCCAATAAAGAAATGAGATCTTGACAAATTGAAGAGAATATAATGAAATCAGATTAATTAACGCTAAGGCCAATTAGCACATGCAAAGAGAGAGGGAGAGATTTACAGAAGCAAAACTCACTAGAGAAGACTACGGGAATTCATCATCTTTCATAGGGGCGTTTATACACCTTCCTTTTCTTTGGAGGATCGAGGAGCTCTTTGCCGATACCAGTGGTTTGCTTTGCAATCAGAGAGTTTGGCCAACCGGCGGGGAAGGAAACGGGTCTGGCACCTTCGAGGGATGAGCCCCTCGGTCTTCACGTCGCCGCAGCCGCACCCGGAGGCGGTGCT
>NW_009235802.1:0-4671 GCF_000690835.1 Fulmarus glacialis
GCCCAGCCAAGCGCCCACTGACGGTAACGGAGGAGATTTAAATGAGGTGCCGGACTGATGCGCAAAACAAACAAACAGACAGTATGTTTTAACATTTTGCCAGCTCATTTAAGGAGATACGTGGGGACTATTTACCTCCTCCTTCTGAGTATCATACCTCTGTGCTCCTAAAATAGCGTAAAAGCCCATCAGGGCATTCCTCGGCTCGCTGGCCCGCGGGTTAGCACCCCTGGCCGACCACGCACCCAGCGGCCTGTTTGCTCTGCTCTAGTCAGACAAAAACTTCCAGAAAAATGAAACCACGCTGTAAATAGCGCATCTGCACAAACGCGTTCGTTGCCACGACCGCTGCTGGGCAGACTATGGTGGATGACGAAGCCCTCAGGGAAGTGAATTTTTAAGCACTCCTGGGCCATGACACAAGACTCTGCGTCAGCATGGCGGCGACCCGAGCGGAACCCCCTCCTCTGGCCCGTCTCCCCCAATCCACAGCCAACGCGCTCCTTGAACCAGACGGCAAAGACAAGGCCAGGTGACGTCTCCTCACCCCTGCCTATCAGTAGATGTTCATCGAAATCACCTTTGCTTACTGACAACCAGGCAGGCGCTTATTTCTGCTTAAATCATTCTACTGGATAGGGAAAAGATGCAGCTGAGACTGGAAATTATCCAACATCAGCCACTTCATAATATTTCTGTTGCTGAGCAAAACCAGCATTCCAGGGCGCGTGACTCCCACTGAAACACGTGGGAATCGTGACGTTAAAAGTTTGTGGAAACCTTTGAACACTTATCTCTGTCTCGTGAGAGTAACGAAGAAATTTGATGTCAAGCATGCAGTGATCCCAGAAGAACTATCTGGCTTTTGGAGAAGCACCGAGGTGAAACTCTGCTAGCCCCACAGCGCTGGCATGAACCCCTGTGTCCCAGCTGGCCTCTTCTTAGAACTGCACAAAATCTTAAGAGGAATGGTATGAGGCTACTCTAAGTAAAGAGGTCACAGAGATTAAAGAAAAAGTTCTATTAAATGTTTGGGATGCTCCTGGGAACAGAAGATTTTCACGAAGCAGAACGGAAGAACTGGCAGCAGTTACCTATCAAGCCTTCCAGTCTGCTTGGAAATCTGCCCCGCTGTAAGGCTGTTCTCACGATCAGTCCCGCCCCCCCCGCCATGGATGGACCCATCTCTACACTTCACTGACCAGTCCTATTGGACACTGAATGTCATCTACTACCTCTCTTCCTTTTTAACCAGGACAAAGTATAATGAACAACTCGACATCTCTCTGGGGTATGGAAACGGAATGCAATCTGGCACCATGGAAAAACACAGTTTATCATTGCCTAACCTACGTATAACTCAGACCAAAACACAGTCTCTTGAACACTAGCCAGTTTACAAGCAGTGAACCTCACGGTATCCACAACCTGCTGGAGATGCTTCACTGTCTCATATCTTTTTGTTCTGCTAAAAGTTAGCACTCACGTGGACAACCATCTGCATCTACAACTCAGAATCACTAAAATGCTCCATTACTCTTTCCTTTAATGTGTGCCTTCTTGGTCCTGAGAAGATGATCCTATACTATCCTATCTCAAAAAACGTGTCCTCATACTTCTATTAAGACACCGGAAAAATCAATGCTCTCTATGCCCTGGAACTGGAAACAGGATTTAGTGTCTATCTTCATAATGGAAAATATTGCCCATGTGTAGAAGAGAGAGTTTAGACCTATTTCCCCAGTCCTGGGAGATACTGCTTGACGTAAATGCCTTTCAGTATAACTTCTTACTGTATGTTCAAGTCTTTTTAGCTAGGGGGTTCTCGTTTGGTATCTTCTTCCTGATTAATTCTCTTTTCTCATTTTCTTTCAGCTTTCAGCCCTGTACTCCACTCTGCATTTTCAGTTTTCATTAAATACAAACTGATAAAATATTAACTGATTATTGTTAATCTATATGCCAGTCAGGTAACACATACACTGTAGTGTATGTATACACGTGCAAGTATCTGATTTACTAGCCATTACAAGAATTCTCTCAAGTCTTCACTGTGATGAGTCTGCTGGGATGATATTCAGCTAAACAGTTATTTTTGAAGTTGAAGAGTTTGTTGTACACGTACACTGCAGCCGATCTGGATACATTACTTAATGGCACTACCAGAGATACGTGAACTACGTATGAGATCCCGTGCCTTGTATCCTTCAGTTACCAATTCAGGGAAGTTCTACACAAGTCATCTCTCTGAATCTGAATTAACATTTTATCTCATTGCTTATTTACTTATGCATGGTATTATTAGCTGAATTAACTGCACAGACAGCTTAAGAGTGAATAAAGCTTGAGAAATGGAAATAGAAAGCTGTAGTTGTAACTTTTTTTTGAAAAAACTTTATTTGGCTGGTTTTGACAGGTCATTCAAGACTATTCAGCTTCCTTACCTAAAGTCCCCCATGTATAATTGCATGCCTTTTAAATGTTAGCCGATATCTAATCTATATCTAATAGATACATCCAGTTCTCTGTAAATGGAAGTGTGCCAAGATAACACGACATTTGAGTAGGAATTTGAAGAAAAGCGCTGGCAATACCAGAAGGAAGTTCTAGCATGAACAACCTTTTGAGAAATGCATAAGTCATTGCAGGAGAAAAAGATATAAAATGGACAAACAACCACTTTTTGGGGCAAAGCAAACACAGCACTTTGAGGGGAAGACAAAAGAAACTAGAAAAGAGAAGTATGAAGGATTTTACAGGTAAGAATGAGAGGCTTAAATATACTATGCAATGATAAAAGGATCAAGTGATATTTAAGAGGGCATAGCTGGGCATATTTTAAGTGAGCTAAATGATCTTCTCAATAGACTTTTGGAGATGCTGGAAAAGTTTGAGGAGAATTTCAGGCAGCAGTCACTGGGCAAAAATGAAGAAAGCAAGTCCTGATCTTGCTCTGACTTCTGATGTGCTCTCATTTGCGTATCTGGGAGAATTTCAAATGGGTCCGCTGGTGGGCACACTTCCACCGGCAGAGCAGCTCTCTACCCTTCTGCTATGGGCAATGGCAAAGAGCCACTCAGAGCTGGCTCTCAAAGCACATTTGTAAAAGTTAATTAATACCAGGGATATGAAAGCTATTACCTGAAAAAGACACCAAGTTGCTTTCAGATTCTTTCATTATTAATTATTATTAATTATTAAATATCCTTGGTTTATGTATTCAAGACACCTCCAGACAGGTTCCTGCCCCAAGGAGTTTGCCATGGAAAGGTCAGATTTAAAACCCCTTTATTTGTAATAGCAAGTGCTTAATCTGCAAGTAGCCATCAACTATTTACACAAATAACACCATTTTGTGTCAGTCTCATGTGACTTTGGCCTCCAAACTAGACAGGGGATGACAAAGAAAGAACAGGAGACAAATGACAGAAATGACCTGGGTAATGGCAATAAAAATGGATAAACAGCAATATGTGGGGTAGATTAAATGTGTAGATAAACAATATGCCTGCTACTGGGTGCAGATCCCATTAATTCTTTTGTGAGTGCATGTAGAGTCCTTAGCTACAGCACTTTTAATTTTTAATGGATTGATCTATATATCTGAGAGAGTGAAGTCCAGGAAGAGGCTAGGGGTAGCGGATAATTCTCGAAGGCCAGCTGAAAGGTGTGAGTTTTGATGAGGGATTTGAAGGAGGAGTTGCAAATACTCCCATCCGCATAGATTGCCTACTTTTTCCCCAATGTAAATCATTACATTTCTTGCCCCAATTTTTTATCAAAATCGTTTCCAACTTATTTCAGTCTGTCACAATAATATTTTCATATGAGGAGTGTTGTAACCTAATTCCTTCATTTGAATAATACATTCATTTTTAATTACTGCAACTTGATCTCAGATTATTCAAATAACTGTTTCATTTTTTATGCTTACCCTGACCCCAGTGTATTTATAGGCTTTTATCCTTACCTGATACCAGTGTAATGTAATTATAGATTGTATTTTAATCATCTACTATATCCTAGTGAGTTTGTTTAAATCACTCCAATCCAGAGTCTTTTATTTCTATGCCTTTTAAAATTCTACAATGGCATTCTCATTGCATAAAAGCAATATTTTTGTAGTTTACTACAATGAATGAACATTTTGCATGCATTGCTGGCCATGTTTCTAATTTAAATTTTAAAAAGTCGCTATAGAGAACTCTATGTAAAATGAAATCCGACTTGTAAACAGGCATGGGACAGCTCATCACTTTAAATCTTTGTTCATTGTTCCTATTTGCTCTCTAACATAACTTTACAAGAAACATAGCAGAAAAAGAAATCAAATTCTTTTCTATCCTACCAAAAATAAAAATATACCTTGTACTAAGAATTGACAAAGTACTTATCTTTTCTGCTCACAGGTGCCAAATATATGCAAGTTATTTTACCTGTATTAGAAATAATTCCATGTTGAATCCAGAAGATAAATAGTTTGGGTGGCCCACATTATCATTAGTCATGGCCACATTTTGATTGCCAGGGTTATGAATTCTCTTTATGAAGGATTTAACTCTCAGAAGTGTTGCATATTCCGAGATTGTTCAGTTTTGCTTAATAATTTTAAAAGCAGTAAATGTTATGTTTTTTCCACTCCTTGGTGTTGATTCAGGAGTTCCTCTTTCC
>NW_009235802.1:4702-14138 GCF_000690835.1 Fulmarus glacialis
CTTCAGGATTTGGATGTAGAATAGGGTCAGAAATTAGGTAGGGGAAGCTCCTCACATTTGCACATCTGCTGAAGTACCAGTATCTTTCTGGTCATCGAATCGATTTCTATTGAAATAATTTCCATTGCTCTAGTCAAACTGTGCCCTCTTTTTGAGCAGCATTTTTTTCTGTGATGACATCTAGCAGCAAACAGTATCAGACCTTAGAATGTCCTTACAACGTGCCCTCAGTTGCGGTGTATGCAGTTTTCTACAGAATGACGTAATGTCCAAAGATACTTCCAAATTAAACCTTCAGCTTAGCAGTGTGGTGAAACCAATTCTACTGTTCCCAAAGCTGTGTCTGTGTCTACAGTAGATAGCATAGGTGGAAAAATAATCAAGAGAACAAAAAAATTGCCAAAGCTATTAATAAATCTGCTGGTTTGTGGCCACTTACCACTGTGTCATATTAGGGAAAGGGAACGGTATGTGTACTGCTAAAATTCATGTCATGTGCATTCTCCCCACCCCTCCTTTCTCAAATGTTTAACTAATTTTTAACTTCAAGTGCCTCTATCTTCTGTTCCTTTCTGTTCTCCATGTGTGTCCATCCCCCTTCCGTTTGCTCTCTGAAATGTCAGTTTCAGATCTGATTTCTCCTAGCTTCTAGGAAATAAGGGTGCTAAAGGCACAGAAACATGATGCCGACTGATGTCCGTTGAGAGGCCAGGTAAGAAATGGGTATTAGCTGCTTAAAAGTATACATGAAGTGTCCTGTTTTACTCCTACCTCCTTTACCAGATGATCTCTTCTCAGTAACACTGAAGAGCTGCTCAACGTGTCACTGGTGACAGAGGAATTCTGACTAGTACCTTGAATCTCATGAACAGAATAGTAAAAAAAAAAAAAAAAAAAGAGAGTAAATAAGAACAGGGACTACGGGACGGGTTTATTGAATAAAATCACTGACTAAAATGAATTATTCTGCTTTTCCAAGATCCAGACAGAGGAGGATGTTTCCCGCTGGGATTTCTACTACCATTTGGTCTAATATTCATTTTGCCTATAATAATACAAGCTTCATTAAAGGAGTAAAACAGCAATTGTCTCCTTGAGATCAAAGGACAATCTGTTAAATAAAAGCAGCTGGATCTCTAGAATGAAATAGTGGGAAAAGTTTGAACTGAATTTTATGGTAAATCAAAATGTAAATTCTAATTTCACAAGGAAGACACAGAGCACAAAATTAACTTTGTAAAGACATGGAAAGTGGATATGTTGATCTTAAAAAATGTGCACAGATACTGAATACTTATCTATCAGTGGCATTTCTAACTATAACACTTCCAATAGGTGAAAAACGGTGCCTGACTAAGAGTATTGGTCTTAAAGAATTACCATTAAACAAGAAACATTGCTTATTGGATAAATTATCTGATTGACCTAGCTTCTATTTAACTGATCTTGTGTTTGAAAATTAAATATAGCATAAAAATCCATCTGTCATTAACAATCATTCTGCAAACCTTGTGCCAGAATAGTACCTTTTTAAAAATCTGCCACATAACACCTAATATTATTCCTAAAGCTATATTTCACTGTTTAAGATTTGGTACTGGAAAATGGAATAGCATCTCTCTTGCCTAGTATCAGCATTGTTTTCTCTGGATGTTATAATAAAATCATGCACCTACATTTAATCATTGAGCATTATGGAGGTTATCACTAAAGAAAATACTTAAGAGAAACAGATATGCTAAAAATCTAAGTGCAAAGCTTCTCTAAAAAACCAAAAAAGGCTCATAAAAAAGAAGGGTCTTGGCCAAGCCAAGAGAGAATTAGGGATGCAAACTCCTCTCTGTGAAGCATTCCCATAGGACTCAGGGCAGCCCCGAAAGCGGACAGTGCTAGCTGGCAGACTGGGCTGGCTGTGGGCAGTGAATGAGCCCTTTGTGCACATCAGTGTGTTCTACCATGACCTCCAGTTTCCTTAGAGTAAAATGGTGGTAAAAGTAGCAATGGGAACCATTACTCTTGCAGGTTTTATTTCCCTCTGCAAAAGGCACAGGCTAGAGCAGGGAAGTTCAATTTCAATCTGCCACTGCCAAAGTAACCCAATCTCTAAGTTATTTCAATCCCCTTATTGAACTGTGTCCCTATTACTAATCAAGAAAAAAAAAAAAAAAGAAATTATTCTGAGAAAGAAAAACTTAAAAGAAATACCCCCGCCTCCCCGAACATACCTTAATTCTAAAGACTTCTGAAAGGCTTGTGTTTATAATAATTAGAAAAAATATTTTGGAACCATTTTTGCTCAACATTTATAATGTGATTTGCAAATAACACTTCTTAAATGTGTTCAACAGTCACAGATCATGGGTCTGTAGTACTAGCTTAAAAAGGACAGTAGTGGTCGGGTTACCTGGTGCCTTTATACACCTGCCAGTGAGTGAAAACTTAGGGGAACGATCTGCTAACCTCAATCAACATACCATATAGACTCCACAAGTGTGATTTACAGCTTAATGCATCCACGCTTATGAAGTGCATTGATGAATTTTAATAAGAAAGGTTAAATCATTATTACTATTATGTAATTAAAAAACCTGCATTTGTATCTCCACTAGACCAAACAAACACCACTGTAATCCCTGATAAACCAATGGAAATAATGGTTGGACATGTGTAGGCAAGAGTACATGTTTTGATTTCAAATGGCAAATAAATGACAAACTCTCACTTTACAAACTCTGTGCAATCCACCTACCTGGGGCCTTCAATACCTTTCCTTCTGTGTTTAAAATGTAAAACACAGTACAAAAATGTAAAGAAGTATGAAAGAAATCAACACTGATGCCTCAGCGGTACTTTGGTAAAAATGTATGTCAAAGAAAAAAACTTAAAAATCTTATTCATCACCAACTAAAAAAGAAGTATAATGCCACTAAATATTTAATAGAAATTCTAGTTTATCCAGATTTCACATTCTAGGATTTTCTTTATGCATCACAGTGATTTCTTTCAGAGGGAAACCATGTGAATACTAGATGCCTTTTCTGACACCTGTGATTCATATTTGCCTCTGGCACAAATAAGAGTGGGGACCTTGATAATACAATTTTTTCACAACATACTAATTTCGGTTTAAACCAGCTAAAATATTTCTGCTGTCATTAAAATGCCTTCTATTTTAAAATGAGTTCTTTCTTATGAAAAATGTGACAGTTTTGCACTGTGGTAAAAACGAGGCACAGCACAACGTACCTTGTGACAACAGGAGTCACTGCTAGGAGATGGGCAATTCAGCTTTCATAAACCTTTGCATATTGCTCCAACTTTCTACTGATTCAACTCTTTTCAGCAGATTTTTGCACTGTCTGTGGTGCAGTAGATCTATGCTGGCCAGCTACGTCGTCATTTGAAAAAGAACAACTATTTACTAGGAAATACACCAGAAACACTTAAATTGGCCCATTAGGTAGCCAGTAGAAGTTAACGATTTTGCTTCATGACTGATTCTTGCTAGAGTGGAGTGAGTGATCCAGAGGCAGAGGTCTTTATTTCTGTTTTACCAAGACCTAAATTACATAGTCCTCATCTCCCTATTTTGTAGTTAACACATCCTTTGACTTTAGCGAAACAGCATTTGTTCCAACTCATACCAATAGGTTCAGACGATTGGTACAGAATGCCACTCAAACGTTCTTGGATAGGAATATCATCCCTAATAATCAAACTTGATACACATACTGGTTCTTTGGCATGTCTATCATCATGGCCATCTGTTAGGGTGGAATTGTGCCTGCTAAAAAGGAGATATGCCAGTTTTAACATGATATAGGTGCCATCAAAATGCAAGTGACGAAGGAAAGGCTTTAGAATATGGCAGTGATCAGTCTTCTGCTACCTCTGGGTAGCAACCTAACTGTTAGGAATATTATCTTGATATCTATGATAATTAGAACCTTTGGTTGGCTTTTCTATCTCTGTCCACCCTGTCTGGGTGCCTGTCTTTATGCTACAGCATTAGTGTTTGGTGTTCTGTGCTTGCTGAAGGAAGCATACATCTTTCTCATTTACCATCAACACATTAAATAGCCTAATTTGAAGGTCAAATGACAGTAAGATGAAAATTGTCTTTACACCTTTTAAAATCTGAAGTGATACTGATATTTTTAAGAATAAGTACTTTTAAGAATGAAACACAACCCTACTTATTATCCGTACTTAGAAATGTCTTTAAAGGGTCTCCTTTACTAATAGTTCTGGTAAAAACCACAACTCAGAAGCTTTCCTACTGTCTGATATCATTGATAGGAGAATGACTTCTCTTATAGTCTTTGTGCTACTGCATCATCTTTAGAAACATAAAAAATACCCTACTGGAACAGAGGGTGGTCTGTCTAGTTCAGACTGTCTCTAGAGTGGCAACAGGCAGTGTTATTTAGTAAGAATATGAGAACTTGGCCTCCTTCTGCAGTTCATTCCCCTAGCAGTTCCCAAGCATCCACATGGATTAGGAACGTTAGCGGGTACATCCTCTTAGTACCATTTACAGATCTGTTGTCCATCAATTTGTCCAATCTCTTTCTGAACCTGCTGATACTGTCTGCATTCACAGGCTCCTGTAGCATCAAGTTCACAGAGTTAACTCCCTGCCATGATAATCTGTTTTAAATTGTTCTTCTCCCAGTTTCCTGCAGGATTTGAGGAGTAACTGTTCTTCATTCACTATATCCACCAGCTTCAAGATTTTGTAAGACTGTATCGTATTTCCCCCTTAGCTTTCTCTTCACCAAATGGAGAAGTCTCAGATTTTTTGTCTGTTGTCGTAAATAGCTGCTCCCTTGACCACTCCAGTTGCCCTTCTTCAGCTGTGATCGGAGCTGCACGCAGCACTCAAGATCTGGATGCACTGAGGTTTCATATATGGCAAACTGACAGCCTCTGTCTTGTTCTAAAAACTGTATAGGCTTTTGTGATCTGTAGCAAAAGATCTTTAGATGTGTTTAAATTAGAAATCTAGTCTCACACAATTGAATGGTTGCCTTTGGGGCTCAGATAAAGCTGTATATTGTCACTGAAATAGAGCTGTTTCGTACTTCTGACTTTCACAGTATACAAAGGGACATAGCATGTCACACCTGGGATAATGTAGCTATGCATTAAGCCATATGATCATACTAATGGTAAAAGGCTCCACAGTATGAGCATACACATAATTTATAACATTAGACAGCTATGATATATACAGCTTCAGACATACTAAGAACTTTTCAGTTAACAATATACCCAATGCACATTTTCTGTACTTGAGAAGCTACCTGAAAATGCTCAGCGATTTTCTAGGTAACCATAAAAGATTGGAGAATGAACGTTTAATAATATTTTGCTCACCAAACTTTTCTACAAGAAATTCTGCACACGATTTCCATTTGAACAGCCTGCTAGTCTACTAGCAGACTTTCTGTGTCAATCAAAATAAATCTCTGAGAATGCTTCTGACTGCATAAAGTGTCAGCCCTTCTATAGGCCTGAACCTGCAGCCAACAGAGTCGTAAGAAACCTCTGGTCCTGATTTGTTTCTTAATCTGGTGCCAGCTCCTGCTGACACATCTGCTCATTCTTTTTCCGCTCCCCCAGTTACTGGAGAGATGATCTCTTTGCAACAGGTGAGCCCCTTGCAGCCAGTGCAGCAGCTGGGGCACGTGCGTGTGGATTAATGGCACCTGAAACATGCCAGACTCTCAGTATCACAGATGATTGTTCTTCTCCCAGCTTGGCTTTCTAAGATGATACCACTGTGCCAGTGCTCAGAGGAGAAGACCTGCTGTCTCTTCTGTTTTGCTTGGCTACAACTTTGGAGAAGGGAAGAATATATTACCAATAAAATTATGTTCCCTTTTAAGCATTACACCATCCTTGGTAAGATATTTGCATTTCAAGGTTAATAGCTTATTTTCTTTTTCCAGGGCTCTCTGAATCTTAACACTTCTGTCTCCACTACAGGCTTGACCATCTGATTTGCCGAACCTGATGGTAATTCAAGACCTCTCTCTGTTAAGACAGAATAAGTGATAAATGCAGTAAAGTTTACTAAATGCAGGCTTAGTGTATTAGATAAAACCGAAGCAAGTATGGGTGTGTATATTAGACCTTTTGGAGGTAAGTCTTTTGGCACGGTTTTCACCAGTGCTCTGGACTGCTAATTACAGCAAGTTTCTGGCACACTCCCTAAAGCTTGTTTCATAGAAACAATCAATCAAAGTATAAAAATTGTATGATACATTTTCAGTATCTGTCATCTGTGGCAAATATCACAAATGCTGAACATAGCTACTTACTCTTCCTTGTCGTACCTGTAAAATTCCAACTGTCCATACCATATCTAGCGTAGGAAAAATAGGATGAAGAAAAATACGAGGTCGTCTTCTGACTAAATGAATCTATTCGAGGCCCCGAATTTGCAAGGAAAGACAGTCTTTATTGGTGCACAAACCTGCTTTTGCAAAGAATCAAATTCCTAGGGAGAAAAAAAAGATATATGCTGTCTGTAGGCATGGGAAAAGCAACAAATTCATGTTGCCAAAAGGCACATCAAAGAATGGGAAAATGCATTGTTTTACTAATAGGCATACGTATCAACAGCCTACAAAGCTGTTTTTGTCAAACTGATCTATCATTATCCAATGAATTATTGATGGAAACTTTAGCTGTGCTCTATGTAACCATAACAAGACTGACAGTTGCACAGCTTCAGGAAGAAAAATTACATCAAAAGGTCTTCTCTCACCAAGGTGTGAACATCATGACATCAAGTCAAAATGACTGTCCACTGGAACTAACGCGCCGTAGAAATGAGTGTGATAGATACTGGGTAGATTGTCAAGAGGCCTGAAGGAAAGGCATTGGTGTTCATAATGGTGATTTTCTGTGTATACTGTGTCCAAACTAAGTTCAGATTGTACGCTAAAAATCAAGTGACATCAGCACTAGGAGATATTTAACTTTATGTGTGAAAAATAGATCAAGCTGAGCAGTAATAGGTAGCAGGAAAGGAAGAGCAAGAGGGATTTCTTTTTCTGTTCTGATTCAGAGTTTGGCTTGCTGAATACTGTATCACAGGCTGTTAAAGGAAGACCCTTCACTCCCAGAACTGATGAAATCAAGTCTGTAGAATAGAGCCTAACTGCTCTTTTATTATAAAAATGTTCTCTCCTTTTGTCCCATAAACAGAAAACGTTAAATGGCACAGTAAAAGATTTGACCACTACATTACATTTTCAGTCATAAATACAACTTTCACAACCTTTGTTTTTTCTAGGATGGGAGTTGACATTAGGGTAAACTTGGAGAGTATAATCGAAGAGTGTGCGATTCATTTTGAATATATTAAAATTCCATATTTATGTCTTTATATTTATATGTGTGTGTGCATTACACACATACACACACACACACGTGCATATGCTTTCCATTTGTATATACACATGTATACACATGCATACATAGTTCACGAGATTCAGCAAAGCCAGAAAAGGAAATAAAAGTGATGTTAAAGGTTATTAACATAAAGGGTATAACCCTAAGCTACCAATCATTCTACTCTGAATTATATCAGTGTAAAATATAACACAATAAGCTGCCAAGTGCATTAACTATGGATTTTAGATTGGAATTTGGAGAGGGGGAGAGAAGAAATCTCATTGTGCTCACTCCATGATTTTAATTAATAAAAAGAATGAAATAGATGACAAACTCAGTCTCCCCATAACAATGGCCATTCAATGCTTATTTACGTGGCTGTGGTGGATCTCTACTTTATATTCATATAAATAGGCAATAATGTCTTCGTTTTCTTGTTAGAGGTCTGCTACACATTCCGAGTATCAGATGGACTCATTTCAAAGTTGAAAATACAATCTTGTTTCATATACTTGGTGCTTACTTGAAATGTGATGTTACTAGCTTTGTTTAAAAATCAATTGCACAACTGTACAAAGTTGCAATGTAACAAAATACACATAGCTAGAGCCTAGTCTTCATAGCAGCTCCTATTGTTTTGCATGAAAAATGCATTGACTATAGTCTTACGAGAGGAAATGTGCTGTATGCTGAAAAATTCTGTCACTTTCTATTAGCTGTAAATTATCGACTGGTATAAACCCTAATTTCATTTGTCACATTCTGTTGCATTGCTGCTCTTCCTTGTTCCCATTCTGTCATTCTGGCAGGCCCACTCTGCCCCAGGTATCACGGCATCGCCATCTGCACCCGACATCTGTCTCTCTATTGATCACACGGGTTTAGCACTTGATCAAACAGAGCACGACAGAATACATCTCTTTTTGCAGTACTGCCAATGCCAACTGCTGCATGAAATCTATTACAAAAGCATTCTTTTACCTAGTTTCTGAAACTGCAAATAGGTTTCCCTTCTTTTAAAAGATTCTCAGGTTGTTTTTTTCTTTAAATTTCCGTCATTTATTGCGGAAGAATAGAAAAAACAATAGGCTGACAAAAATGAGAAATGAAGCATTTTTATTCCAGAGTATGCAAACTAAGAAATTAGGCTGCCCGAATTGAAATTATTTATTGAAAGAAATGATTACATTAATTCACAGTTTGTTAGTAAACATGCATTTTTCATTTTGCAGGGAAATGATGGTACAAAACAGACTGCACCAGGAAGTGCTAAACAAGCACCTCAGAGATTCAAACGTGGTGTCTGGAGAGCCTTAGCTGTCTCCAGTTTAGAGGGTTCACTCTAGCAAGTGACTTGGGGACCTAAGAAAAGTACGTAACAACTCATTGCTCAATCAGTGACAAAACAATTGGTGCATCTGAGGACTGATCTGGCATGCTGACCTGGAGGACAGACAAGAGGAAATTCTTGGCACTGGAGTATGTCTCCTTCTGTAAATGGAATACCCGTAACCAGGTCTGGGCACCAGGTGCCTCCATTCTTTTGTGAGCAGGAGCAAGGAATTATTTTCTGAGCGTGAGCACTTAAATAAGCAGTATTGATGCTTTAAAACACTAAGAAGGTGTGCATTACATTTTGCATAGGTATTCTGTTAGAGTGATACGAGAATGTAGGATAATCCAAGATGGTCACCTCGTAGGCTTTAATATAGCTACAACACTTATACAAACTGAGCATTTGGCTTCAGGCAATGAACTGCAGAAAAACCCCTGCAGTAGCAGGCTCACAGTATTCTTTCACA
Source organism: Fulmarus glacialis (assembly GCF_000690835.1). Taxonomy (NCBI): domain Eukaryota; kingdom Metazoa; phylum Chordata; class Aves; order Procellariiformes; family Procellariidae; genus Fulmarus; species Fulmarus glacialis. Next base: position 13,912 of record NW_009235802.1, read on the forward strand.
AAACAGTCTGTGACCAATTCTGACACCGAGGGGAAATAAGATTATTTTGAACTTCATAAAATTAAGCTTTTTCACCAGTAAAATCACCAACATTGGCATAGGTGATATTATGGATTAACTGTCTTGCAGAAAGCTCTGTCCAGGTTATCATGCAGTTAACAAGCGGCAATGCAACTCTGCATCCTTGCAAAATAATTAGAAATTATTTTTAAATAAATATTTTTATT
>NW_009235803.1:0-1166 GCF_000690835.1 Fulmarus glacialis
CTGCAGCTCCCCAGGCAGTAAAGGAGGAGTGGGGTCATCAGCCCACCCTGCCCAGGAGAAGTTCCTCCTCCCTGAGGTGCGAGGGACCCATCTCCAGGCTTTCCAGCCCTGGTCCCAGAGAGGAACCTGCTGGGATGGGCACCGAGTGCTGTGCCCAGCCCTGGGAGCTTGAGGGCAGCAGGAGGCTAAGACCGGTCAGGCGCTGGTGCGGCACATGGCAGGCTGCAGCCTCGTGCTCCCTGGGACAGGGCCCTCTGTGACAGCCCTGACCCTGCAGTGCCGGGGACAGTGCTGAAATGAGTGAGGACACTGATCCTCCGCAGCAGCACCCTGGAGGGCGAGGGGTGGCAGCCCACACGTGCTGTGTCAGCCTGGGCCCGGCCACCTCAGAGCAGCCGTTCAGCGCTGCCTCAAGCTGAGTGGGTTGTTCTGGCGCAGTGGTAGAAGCCAGCACAATCGGAGCACAGGAAAGGACAAACGGGTGCACGTGGCCCCAGCGTGGGGCAAGGTGCTCTGTTGGGGGTCAGACACACACAGCATTTGTCCAGCAACAAGTGTATTGGACCCCAGTATTGGGGCCTGGCCCAGGGCCCGACAGGAGCCTTGAGCCTCAGGAGCTCCCTGCCAGCATGGAGCAACCTTCAATAAACGGCTTTGAGGGAAGCGAGGTTGGTGCCTGGCTTTGTGGTGACTGGTCCCCGGTGCTGCCCAACCCGGCTCGCAGGGTGCCACAGGCGTCCTCCCTTGTGCTGGTGTGGACGTGGGTGCCATCTCCCACAGCCATGGCGTGCACACAGCCAAACCCTCAAACCGCGCGGGCAGTGGGAGGGGAAGCACCTGTGCGGGGCTGAGGTGTGCCCTGACTCCCTGCCTGACCATCAGGCAGCCCCCCGCCCTGCCATGGAGGATGTGCCCTGTCCTTCCCCTTGTGGCGTGTTGTCCTGGTGCCTGTCACACCGTGCCACGGCTCTTCAGTGGTGGCTCAGATCTGGCTGAGAGGAGGGAGGTGCAGAGTCGCCAGCGCACTGTGGAACACGTCCCTCACTGCTCCCAGTAGCTGGAGGCGGGCAAACATCTGGTCAAAGAGGTGAGGGAATGGCTCCTGCAGGGAGAAAGGCAGTGACTGGGGGCTGGTGGCCCTCATGACCCTTGACAGGGCGGGCCCT
>NW_009235803.1:1190-4504 GCF_000690835.1 Fulmarus glacialis
GAGGCACTGCTGCCTGTGCACCTCTGTATGCACATCCTTGAGGTGCTGGTGCAGGGCTGCGTCACACTGCTGGCACCCCGGAGCCCGTTCCCCACACGGCTGCCCCACAGCTGCAGTCCAGCCCTGGGAAGGGCCGCAAGCCTGCAGGCCCAGGACATCCGACTCACCCCCAGGACGTGGACCCGGTTGTAGTAGGAGCTGAAATCCATGCTGAGCTGGATCAGGAACTTGCACACCTGCAAGACAGAGAGCTTCTGCTGGCACAGTGGGGTCTGGCTGGTCTTGGGCCCTCCCTACCCCAAGCACCCAGGAGCAGCCCCAGGGGCGTTGCAGTCTCTTCCCTCAGCACTGCCCTTCTGTCGCTCGCAGGTGGGCAGCACCCTGCTGGCATGTAGCTCTGCCTTGGGCTGGGGCTGTTGGAGCAGCACCCATGGGTGCTACGGCACATGGCACTTACTGTCTCTGTGTTGGCTGTGATCCGGATCCCCTTGGTGGGTGTGGGCAGCTGTGCTGCCTGCTGCAGGACTTCAGGGAAGGGCAGGAGATGATTGAAGAGCAGGAGCCATTCACCCTGTGAAAGAATTACGTGTGTCAAAGAGGGCCAGATCCTCCTGGGCCAGCAGCATCCATCACCAGAGCTGAGGGCGCGCAGGTCCCCACATTCCCCTCTCAGCACTTGCCTCTTCCCGGAGGCAGGAGAAGTTCAGTTCTGATGCTGGTGGCAGAGGTGGGTACGTGCCTGGAAAGGAGGTGGGAGACTGCTTTTGTGCCTGGAGAAGCCCCTGTGGCTCCAGGCGCAAGGAACAGCCCAGGAGTGGCTGTTAGAGGAGGGTCGTGGGGCTGGGGCTCACCCCGCTCCACAGCCTGCTGGTAGGTGTCGAAGAGCGTGGCCAGCCGGGCACAGTTGTACATCACGAAGGCGCCGCTCTTGGTTCCCTTCGTGGAGATGCTGCTGTCCTCCAGGTCCAGGGTGATCTGATGGCAGCGAGAAGTCCAGGCTGCTTGGCACAGAGCTGCTCCACCATTCCCACGGCTCGCCTGCCCCCGCTCTGCGCAAACCGCTGTCCTACCTGACTCCGGTGGGCAGTGCTCAGCATCTCAAACCTGACGGCAGCCACTGTGAGGGCATCAATCACCTCAGTCCAGGCCTCATCTGCAGAGAACGCAGGTGGCATCATGCACAGCTCACTCCATTCCCATGTACTATCACGCCCAGGCAGGAACCCCCCCTGGGGTCCGGTGGAAGCTGGGGACCACCACACTTCCCCAGCCCTGGCCCCCATCTGCAGGTGCTGCTCTGTGCTGGTGCCCCGCGTGGCCATTTAGACACCTTCCCCCAGGCAACGTCAGCACCTGGCTCCATCACGGAGGGGAGAGGGAGCATCGTGCGGGGGAAAGCCCCACTGGCTGCAGACTCAGAGGTGAGGGGGGAGACTCATGGGAGCAGCGGAGACTGTTGGGGATGGAGCAGCATCCACACGTGGAGCCACAGAGCAAACCCTCACCTTGCGCAAGCTCCCCGTACTTCATCACTGAGGCTTCGTACATCTGGCGCTTTCGGAGCCTGAGAGGAATGCAGACACTCACAGCCACCACCCCTGGGCTGAGCTGGCCCCAGAGAGCACCCCAGGGCTCCTCCAGCCTTCAGGCTGCTTGGGGCATCCCAGCTGCAGCAGCGACCCAGCCAAGCAAAAGCGGTACAAAACCTCCAGGAGCCTGGCAGGGACAGGCGCACCATGGCCAGCCCCTTGTGCCGCTGCCTGTAGAGGGCTGCGAGCAAGCCGCTGTGCTGGACACAAGCTCTGCCTTTTGGCTGAGAAAGGGCTGCCCCCGCCCCAGGGCTGTCTGCTAATGCATTGAAGGCAGGGAGATACCACCCTGCACTGCTGCGGTGCCCAGCTCCTGCCGCTGCCTTTCCTTCCAGCAGCCCCTGGCTGAGAGGACCAGAAGCAGCACTGCTGGAGGAGGCCACTGGGGCTGGGGAGGGCCCTGTGGCCTCTGTTCTGCACCTCCAGTCCTTGCGAAACAGCCCTGAGGCCACGGAAAAGCAGAATGGAGGGACTACACAGAACTCTCTGCGCGCCACCAGCTCGCTCAGTGCTGCAGCGTGGCTGCCTGGGTGCCCACGGGGCCGGGCAGAGCACAGGGAGCCTTGGCAGGCGAGCAGCGCAGCAGGCGCCTTGCTGCACACCAACTTACTGGAAGTACTGGTCTGCCCCAATGGGCAATGAGGGGTTTGTCACCTTCACTGGCCCACAGACAAGGTGCTTCTGAAAGAGAGAGGAGAGGCCAGGGCTGGGGTCAAAGACTCAGAAGCTCCACCAAAACACAGTGCAGGAGAACCTGGCTAAAACCAGCCCTGTTCTAGCTGTGTCCCTGAAGCCTTCTCCTGCCCCTCCTTCTTCAGCGCTGAAATCCCAAGGGCAGAGAGGCTGCTCCACCGCCTGGGCAAGAGTGTGGAGAGGCCACCAAGGGAAAGGGAAGCCTCACAAGGGGGCAAGGCTGGGCCTTAGCATTCGCTGCGGGGATTGACGGAGGCTGGCTGAGCACAAGGATGCTGGGGGCCACAGCAAGGAGGGTCGGAGTTTCCTCACCTGCAAAGCTGTGTGGGCTCCTGGATCCAAAATCCTCCAGAGCAGATCCAGCTGCTGCTGCTGGAATTCCTCCTCGCAGTTCACCACATGCACGATGCTGCAGCAGCTCCCCTGGCCTCCAGCCTGCAGCAGAGCACAGTGGGGAGTTCAAATGCTATCGCGTGACAGAAGGGAACGATATCCGGAAAGTGAGAGGCAGGCAGCACCGCAGGATTACTCACTGTGCACTGCAGAACAGCTTGCTGCAGCTCAGCCAGGGACCGCAGCTTCCCCTCCGTCACTGAAAGAAAGAAGGACAGAGCGGGACATGAGGGTCTGCCACCCCCCGCCATCCTGCACCATCGAGTCTGCCCCAGGCTGTCTGCATTTCTGGTTCAAACCAGACTGAAGGGGAGTAAGAGGAGAAGACAATTTGGATCTAAAACCCCCTTATTTTCTGTAAAAACAATTAGGAAAAAAGGAAACAGGCCTGTTTGCAGCTGTTCGCCCCCCGCTGTCACACTAGAGCTGCTATACACGAGGCTCACCGAGAAGGACATCTAGATTGGGGTCGTAGCCCACCAAGCCCTGCTGCTCCACGAAGCTCTTCAAGTGCACTTTACAGATGACATCCTCAGGCAGCGCGGCTGTGCCCGGCCCCTGCTCACAGGCTGCAGCACAGGGGGACCGGCCCAGTGCTCGCTTCAAGGCCGAGACGGCATCAGGGAGAGCCGAGCCACC
>NW_009235804.1:0-1580 GCF_000690835.1 Fulmarus glacialis
GGAACTGCGCCGCAGAGCGCGGGGGGCTGCGGCACGGGGGAAGCCGCGGGGCTCCCGGAGAACTCCCAAGCACATCGCCGAGGAAGAGAGCGGGATGCCGGAGTCGCTCCCGCTTCGCTGGAAGTGGAGACGCACCGTGTCAGCCCCAGTACAGCCAAAACCCTTCTCACCCCCTCCTCCCTCGCACCCCCCTCCTCCCCAGCTGTATCTGATTTTTCTTTTTTTTTTTTTTTTTTTTTTTTTTTTTCCCCTCCTTTCTCACACATCTCCCTTTTCTAAAGAAAAACAAATATAATTCATTTTGGTCTACTTTACCACCATGTTACTACGTTTTTGATAACCACGGGGGAATTTTTGGGGTTCTCTGAAAAAATCAGGCAGGCGAAGGCGTTGACTTTATTTGGTGATGGTTGGCAGCACCCGCCTAGCGCAGAGCCGGAGGTGGCTGCGCGACCGTGGCTCATCCCCACGGTGAGGCAGCGGGGACGTCCCCCCGTATCCAGCTGCAAACTCATGTCAAACGGGGCTTGGAGAGGTGCCGTTTCCCCGCCGAAAAACAACCCTTCCCCGACCCCCAAAATCAGAGCCGGCGTTTTCCTGCCCCCCTCGCTGCTTAGGGGCACGGGGAGCCGCTTTCGATCGCTATCTCAAAATTTCGCTGGTTTCGTAAGAAGGGAGATTGAAATATCACTATTGCAGGAAACGCACTGCTGCTAAAAGTTGTTAGTGAAGAGCATCAAATCAACTCCCCACCATTGTTGTGAAAGTTTCTTTTTTTTTTTAATAAAGTAAAGGAAAATGGATTTAATTTCTCCGTCCCGTTTTGAAATGCGGTGAGTTGCCGGACTTGGCCAATAAAATTCTACAAGTTTGCAACGAGGTATCAGGAATAATGATTAATAATACCAAAAGCAGCGCTCGGAGCGGTGTGCAAACCCGGTAAACGCCTGACCGGAAAATCCAGGCATTTGGAGCTGAGTTTTGTCGTTTCAGTTTGCCTGTTGATGTCAACGGCGTGTCGATAAATAAGAAGTGAGAATTGAGGGGGAGCGGCGGGGGGCAAGGGAGAGGCAGCAAGCGCTTCTTTCCAAAAGGCGGAGTTTTTTGAGGTCATTTAATCTCGACTCTTTCGTCATTTTGAATATAAAAGAAAGCTGACTGGCTGATTTTCCCAGTCCCTCGCCTGGCTGGGGTGATGCGGTAACTTTGCGCACAGATTACTTTAATCAAGATGTTAAAACATACTTGGTTCTTCCCCTGACGCTGACCGTGCGTTTAATAAAAGGTCGGTGTAACTGTCCGAGCTCGCTGCAAACTGGATTGAACTATGAGTCTTGAGAATGTGGACATTTGGAGCTTAATCGTTGCTACTTTTATGTTACATTACAGAAGGAATACTGTTTGGAAAAGCTGTTTGGTAAGCTTTTGATAGGAACTTCAGAGTTCCCTCGTCTATCTTAAGAGCAAAGCAGTGTGCAACACGTAGTAACTTTTCCCTATAAGGCTTCTATCTCCCGGTGCAGGAAACAATCGCTATCCCTTCGGAAAATAAAGTACAGCTCTTAAAAACTTGGAAAAAA
>NW_009235805.1:0-2207 GCF_000690835.1 Fulmarus glacialis
GAGGGAGGATGGCCACGTTACGAATTTCTAAACCAGCAGCTGGCTGGCAGCACAGCCCGCTCCGGTTGTGCTTTTCAGCCGCCTCGTCCCCAGGCTGGCTGGCAGTGACGCTGACGGCTCTTCCCTGTGTGTTCCCAGCCTGGGGTGCAGCAGCGGGGCTGGGGGCCAGCCCGGACTCTCCGGCTCATGTTTAAGAGCCGTGTTGTACAGATACAAATGGGTCAGAGATGCACGTTTTCTGAAACAGCGCTGCAGAAATAATGATCTCATTCCTGCCATCTATAAATAAATGAAGGTGAAAGGGCACATTTCCTACTCCCAGCCCTCCGGAGGCTGGATTAAGACGGAGAGCTGGCTGGCTGATGGACAGAGATCTTTCAAATATTAATAGATCTTAAATTATAACTTGACTATGACTGGCATCTAAAAGATCATGCTGCAAAACACGCCACTGAGGAATCTTAACGTTAATTATGTCGTCGTTTATGGTCAATATTATTTTCTGGCCATTGAGGATGCCAAGGAGGAGGCGGCGGTTTCCAAGGCAAATGGCTTACTTGCATGTTTTGGGTTTTTTTTCTTATACGGTTAGTGGTGTGAGTCAGGGTTTCTGGGGGCCCCATCTCAGCCGCTGAGGCCTGTCAAAGCCCCCTGTTTCTGCGGTGGGATCTTAAAATTGGTCGATGTTTCTTCTTCATCAGTTCTTCAAAAAGAATTCAAGTATCCCTAAATATGCTTCAGCTATTCGGAGTTTTTAAATCTATTGTCGGTCAGACATGGGCTGCTCTGGGAGCAGGGAGCGGTAAGTGAAACACCCAGCCCAGGCAGCAACCCTGGTTTTGCAGCCCGGTCCCGATGAGCACAGCCCGATATAACCTTTGTGCTTGAATTTTGGCACATCTGGTCAGTGAGCTCACACGTGTGATTCCTGCGTTGTGAAAACCCTCCCTGGCCTTGCACGGGGCTGCCCAGCGGGTTAGCTGCCGCTCTCCCCTTCCCAGCCAAGCCCCCCCCGCCTTGTGAAGGCTTTTGTGCCGCAGCCCCCCGACGCGTCCCCCAGGTCCCCCTCGCCAGCTCTTGCCCTGCCAGAGAGGTTGGCTCTGCGATCTGCTCTGTGAGAGATGCTGATCCTGGTGAAGAGCCTCCAGGTCTCCCTGGGTAACAAACCCAGCTGCTTTCACATTTCTGGGATTGCTTTTTTTTTTTTTTTTTGAGCTAAATACAGTTTTTTGGTCCCACACGCTGGGGTGTGCTGCTGCTGCTGCATCTTACATGGGGCTTGGAAAAAATCAATATATACACCTGAGTCGCACTGCTGGGTCTTCTCCAGCCTCCCTGGTGTAACCCAATGAGCTTGAAAGAGGAAAAAATACCAATGCGGATTCAAACCTTGCTCTCAGCAATTTATTGTCCCTTTGGCCGGTGGCCCTGGGGACTGTCATCAACATGCTGTCAAGAGCACCCCGCAGCCCCCTCCTGCCTCTTGGCCCCTCTGTTTGCAGGTGATGAGGCACCTGCTTGAATTTGGTGGAGGGGCGGAAGCAGGAGACAAGTGGAGTTGTGGAGCCTTCCCTTCGCATCTGTCCTTGGTCCATCCATCCTGTTACCTGGGGTGACTTGTCTGGGGGGGTCCTCCCAGGCGGGACGCAGGGGCAGCGGTGATTAGTGCCTGCGGCTCGGCTGCCGGCATGGGAACCGGTGCTCCTGGTTTGGCATCCTGTGCCCTGCTGGGTGCACAGCCCACTTGGCCTTATCACCACCGTGATCACACAGAATTTATCAGACTTGCCTAATTGATGTTTGCAAGTTAATTTATGAGGTACTTGGAGATCCTTCCAAGAAGGCAGTAGCGATGCTTGGGGCCGTTGGCTGTGACTCTTGGTCACAGGGCGCCTCAAAGTGATGGATGAGCTGTGGTCTGAAGTCTTACAGCTGCTACCACGGGGCTTGGTTTTATTTCTAAGCCCATGATGTCTCTCTAGTCAGTAACAAAGGGCTGTGCCAGGGTCTGGGGCAATGCTGCCTGCTCCTACCCCTGGTGCCGGTGGGGCAGGGAGGGTGCACATCCCCTGGGCAAAGCACCATCGCAGGGGGTTGGCACTGCGGGTGTTCCCGTGTGGCTTTGGGGAGCCGGTGTCCCCGCAGCGCTGCTGGGTGCGGGGGTGGCTTTATGGGGCTGGGGGTGCTGGGGGCCAGGGTGATGGTGG